>NW_022900945.1:45835803-45877075 GCF_012274545.1 Fukomys damarensis | reverse complement strand
CTCCCTCTCTCCCTCTCTCTCTCTCTCTCATTGTGGAATCGCTGATCGCTAGTCCCAGGATGGCCAGAAGTCCAGGAGGCAGCCTTGGCGCCTGCAGGAGCTACGCTGCCTTGCTAGGGATGATCCGCTTGCGAGCTGGAAGGGGACAGCGCTCAAATGAGGGAGAGCGAGCGCGCTTGGAGGTGGGGGTGCCGGGCTGCGAGCCTGCGGGGCTGGCACTGGGGCCCCAGGGCTGAGAGAGAGCGCGCCTAGTCGGCGCGCTGGGCACTGGGCGGACTCCGGAAAGTGCTGCGTCGCCCCCAGCAAAGGCACAAGGTGGCGGGAAGGGCTCGATCAACGTGGTGCGGGGAATGAAAAGAGGTCCTCGGACTTCTTCGTTTGTCAGGAGAGGACTGGGAGCCCCAATTCGGGCACCGGAGGTTGACAGAAGCTCGACCGCCAAGTGCAGGGGTCCGGCGTGCCAGGGGCCCCACGGAGCCTGCTGGACAGCCGCAAGCCCAAGTCACCACGGCTCAGACCTGCTGTTTGGATTACACACTTTACGCCCAGCTGTATGCTGCCAGGTGTTGGAGACGCTGGCGCGGACGGAGAGTTGGGGCGGGTATCAAGCTCCTTGGGTTCAGGCAGCGAGGCTGTCGCAGAGAGAGAGGGACTAGAGAGTCAGGGAGGGGCGGCGGAGTGGACATCGTAAACACCCAGCTTACCTCCTTTTCATTACCATGCTCCTGCTTTCAAAAAAACTCCGAGATTCTTATGGAAGATGTTTTCTACTTGAACTTTCTCCTCTCTTGTGACTTGAGAGATTTAAAAAAGAGCGTGCTTGCTAGGCTGGTTTTACCAAGTTGTTCTGAGCTGGAAGTTCTAACAATTTGAAGGATAATTTATGGGTGTTTCGTGCATTAAAGTGCATTACAGCAAAGCCTTTAGGTGTTGTGGGTATCAAGGAAAACTTAGTGCACGTTCCCAGTTGGAAACCAAAATAGTGCTATCCTGGGTGTCTGCCCCATCTGTCATCTGAGGCCAATGAAAATCCTGGAGAAAAGGCATTTGATTAATTGTCCTAGCTCCGTCCTCTGGGCACACCTATTGCCAGTGCCAGTTTCCCGCTCCCCCACCCATGCATGGCCAGCTGTACTCTGCAGACTCGGGAATGGCAGCGAAGGGGCCCCCAGTCACTTCTCTCTGGGTCTCCTGAGGCTTGAAACTGTCAGTCTGCTGGAGCAGATTCTCCCTTTCTCAGAGCAGTGCAGGACACAGAAGTTGGCCCTGCCAGCCCTTCTTGCCCAGCGCTTACAAGTTGCTAGGCAATTTCTGAAACTTTCTCTCTCTGCATAGCCACAGAAAGAAGACCATCATGGACCTGATGTGTCTGGTCTCCTGAATAAGTCATGTGTCAAACCTAGGTGTCATTTACCGTGAGCAGAACTCCCAGAGGCTCAGGGGGGCCCGGCCACTGGAGCTGAGGTTGGGCCCACTGGCAGTGACTCGCAGAATAAATGAATGCTCCTGTCAGTAGGTAGTTGGAAGGGGATGGGGTTCAGGTAATCTTCTGACATATTCCTCCCCCACCCTTCCCCCAACATTTTTATTTTTGTGCAGGTGAAAAAAAAAAGGAAGCCTTGAAGGGAAAAATAGTAGAGGGTGCTACAAATGGGAAGTCAAACTCTGGAGCATAGGACACATGATGTTGTAGAACTAAGGAACATCCCAGTGGTTTTATAACCAGCTGTTGGAGCCAGTGTCATCCCTGGGCTGCCATCTTGCCAAAGTAACCCAAGCCGACAGAGAATGGGAGAACTGGGTCTACTCAGTCATCCTACTGTTGGTGGCTCCTTCCCTACATTTAACCCTTAGCAAAACAATGAGGTTCTTACCCTCTTCTCTCGCTAACTCCACAACACCTGTGCCTCAAGGGCCAGTGGGCGCCAAGGATGCAGCTCCACTCTCCCATTCTCCCCCAGGAACAAATCTGTACCTAGGCCAGGAAGGGGGCCCCAACTGTCGACATCAGCAAGGAGGGAAGGGCACAGCAGGGCAGGGCTGGCGCCCGAGGGAAGTTTCTCATCATCGCTGAGATTATCCTGATGAGAAAATCGCACGACTTTACTTGTACGTGAGTGCTGAGCCTGATGACCGCTCACCTGTGAGGCGTGCTGTGGGAGCATGGGGCTGCGCAGGGGCTGCAGAGAGACTACAAAGAGATGCAGCTAGTGCTCTTCTGTGTGGGCAGTGGGGCCAAGGCCCAGGCTCCAAGCAGCATCAGGCCAGCCTAAGGATGAGTGTGTGCTTGGCTGAGGGTTTGCTCAAAAGTCTCTGGATATCTCTGAGCCCACAACCCATGCTCCCAGCAGGCATCTCTCGGACTGGCACTTCTGAACTTGCACAGCTCTTCCTTTGCCTTCACCAGTCCGGAGAAATTAGTCCTGGGGGAGCCTCGTTCCAGAGGACTCTGAATGGTGGCATCAAGGTCACAGATGAGGGTGAGACCCTTCCCAAACCTACTCCCAAGGTACCTGGCTTCCTAAAAGTGGGGGAGCAGCTAAGATTCTGCTTCTAAATAGCAGTGAGCCTAGGATGCCCCCAAAGCTAGTCGGCAAAAATAGAGAAAGTGAGACTTTGGGGGTACGGGCTTTCAGTTGAGTGAGCCCAGACGTGGAAATGTTTCTGTTTGGGCTGAGGAAAGCCACAAAGTTTAGTCAAGATTTGAAAAAAAAAAAAAAAAAAAAGAGCAACAAGAACAGAGGAGACGTTTTCATTCTTCTGCTGTGGGTGACTTTACATGCTTTTGAGGAGTTTCTATAAAATGTTGACATTACACTTAGCAAGAATCAGATGAGAAACTTGAAACAACCTCTTAATAGTTTTCTTCTGTACTTTGAGTAAACTTCCTATGGTGGTTTTCTCTGTTATGAGAAAAAGAGAAAGTATATGACTTTACCAAGTCATTCAGCTTCTCAGGAAATCTATAAAACACAGTGTATTGTATCAACATTGTTTCTTAAAGAGGCAACTGACATTTTAGGACAATTCTTGGTTAAGTGTAATGATTCTGCCCAGTGCAGAAAATTTAGTATCTTGGCCTCACCTACTAAATGTCAGAAGTCACGGTGACAACCAAACATGCCCCCCACTTAGGGTTAAATGGTTGTATCAAAGGATAATGCTGCTCCCAGTTAAGAATGTCCATGGAAATTACCAATAAGGGCCTTTCTTTCAGGCCTTTCTATTGAGTACCTCCAACACAGTCAGTGAGTTGGGGCCTAAAGTTCAGCCTGAGCCTCCTCCTCTGAGAGCCAGCATATCAGACTCAACACCGCCATCAGCAGAAGCTTCAGTGTTGTGGTCCCACCACAAAAAACCTCCACCTTCTTGGAGTGGAATTGGACTACAAACAACCCACAGCGGGGAAGAACCCAGAAAGAATCGGAGGAAAGGGATGGACGTATCAGAGCATGTCAGCTTCCTTCTTTGCCATATGCTGTCAAAAATACAGGCAGACGGCCTGCCCAGGAATTCCAAGCACTGGAAGGAAATCCTCACCTTTACGAAATCTATCCTGCTCCGGCACCAGGAGGTGTCTGCCCCGAAGCAGAGCGCCCCCTCCCTGGAGCTGGCAGCACTCAATAGAACATGAGTGCATGTTGATATCAAGTTAATACAATTGGACTCAAGCTGCAATAATAAATGCGAACCAATAAGGTGACATTTCACAGAATAGGGCAGGCTAGTGGCACTACACCAGAGGAAGGGTGCCTGTAGCTCTGGATCTAGTCTTCAGACCTCACCGCTGCCCCAAGATTTCAATGGGAGACAAGACTTAGAACCATTTGTTTATTTCTAGTGCCAAGGAATAGCTGACTACTGTATTTGCTGGATATCATTGGAACACGTACATGCTACTTACCCCCAAGTCATTAATGTAGAATTTAACGAAGAAAAGTGAACAGAGGAAAATGAGCATAGGGTCAGGGCTGTCAGAGTTTGGAGCTGATTCCCAATGGGACGAAAGATAAGAGAAAGAAAGAAGGGAGAGGGAAGGGCAGGAAAATGCATGTAGGAGACTGAAGGGATGCCTGCATGAGGTTAATCTGATGACGAAATCTGTCAGATGAGGCTAGCAACAGTGATTTTCAAGTTGCCTAAGAGTTCAGCCAACCTCTTCACGTGTGGGAAATCTTTTTATTAGTTGTGGTATTAGTCAGAGATAGACAGCCAGAACTCCCCTGAAAATTCGCCGCTAGGCTAAGCAGCTGGAGAGGTCTGGGCCCTGCCTGCAGTGACAATTGCAGTGCAGTGTGGACAGCAAGTGGTCAGTGGCAATGAGCACTGAGGGTCTGCCCAGAAGCCGTCCCATGCTGGCCAGTCAGAGTGGTTTCCCAGGAACTACAAGGAATTTGTTATCTGGTACATGGGGCTGATTTTCCTGTTTCCTTTGGCTTTTCCTTCAGTGGCAGGGGTTGGTGGGATCTGTCACCTCCCTGCTGCCTGTGGTCCCTAACTGAGCTGGGGAGGAATGTCCCTTCTGGGAAAGTCTAGAGAGCCTTGCCCTTGCCCAGTTTGGGGGGAAGGAGAAGTGTCCCATCTTTGGTCCCTCAGTGCTGTGGATTACTATACTTGTTACTCATGAGGTGACTTGCATTTCTTACTTGCTGAGTCTGGTGAAATCACGTCCCATTTTTGGGTCTGAGCAGATCTGGCTCAGAGGCCAGCAGACAGTACCACCTCGTCACCGTGAATAACCATATGCTGAACCCCACAGCACACTGGAGAGGCCAAGAGGGGCAGACTCCCTTTGTATTGTGGTTATGTGTCAACCAAAAAGTAAAAACATAAAATTACAAGGGAAAATAAAGAGAAGTTGCATTGCCTGAGAGGTGCTGGGTTAGATAAGCAGGGGGTGGGGAGAGCACCACAAGAAAGCAGAGACCCAGAAGGCGGCTACTGGACCATTTCCTCCTCTGTGTGACAAAGCTAATAGTAGTGCCTATGCTGGCAAGCTGGCTATTGTCCACAACAGGTGGATGGCATAGGTAAAACACCACAGGGCCTGGCACAAAACAGACAGCAAACAAACATGAGCTTCCTTCCCTCGTGCTCTTCTCTGTGGGATCTGAGAGGAGTTGTCCCTTCATTTCAGGTAGAACAGCATCCTTGCATTTCTGGTGTCTCTGTGTATAGAAAGCTTTGTGGCATCGAGACAAGAAGTCTTTTTGGTAGCGCTGTGGGATTCTCTAGGAATTTACTCACCTATGTTTTGACCATCTGTAATTAACATTCTCACTTTGATGGGATTTGAACCAAACATTTCATTTTCTGCATTGTTTGCCTCATGATATCTGCATAAAAGGAGGCTGGTGGGTATTTGCCTGTAATTTTCCTTTGGAGGCAAACTTGCCTTCAGAGTTTTCTGTCAGAAATGTTATGCAATGCTCACTAACTAAGGCATTTCTTGAGAATGGCCATTTTTACTGGCAGCTTTAAAAGTGTTTCGGTTTTTGTCCCTACATCACAGCCCTTCTATGTTTTTAGGGTTGAAAGTGTCTTAACAAGTTTACAGGGGAAGGGAGAAGGAGGGAGCAAGATGCTCTGGTGGCAGGGCATGTGCTGCCCAGACCCTGGCCGGGAAGCTGCCGAATAATCCCCAGGGCCCCCACCCCCAGGGATGGATGGTGGGCTCGCTGGAAAGCAGGCTACCAGATTGATTATCTTCTGTAATAGGATTTTTATTAATATGCTCCCGGGGGACTCAGCTCTGTGAGAGACATATAATAAATACAAAATCACAATCTTATTCCAAGGAGCTGCTCAAAGTGAAAACGCAGCTTACTCCAGAGGCTCATCCGAGCATATACGCCAGAAAGGCTGTAGGGTGGTAGGGACCTTGAAAACTTAGAAGAGACAGTACCCATTGGAAAGGGTGTGGGATCATTGTGGCCACGTCTTACAATTGTTTGAGACCAAACAAAACTCTGAGTTGGACTGTGGAATTCCTTCACTTTCAAAACATCCCCATGAGTCAAACAAAACCTATGGTGGTGTGGGGTGGCTTTGTATATCTTCTTATGTGGATTAACACTTTTGGAGCAGTTGTGAGCAACATCAAAACAGAGACTTGTTCAAGTGCTAATCGTGGGGCTTTATGATCCAGAAGGCAGAGGTCTGAGTGAGCGGTCAGCCTCCAGGAAGGGCTCTTGGAAGGCTGCTCTGTAGGCAGGTAGGGTGTCGTAGAAGTCCTGCACAAAATGAGTCAGGACCAGCTCTGGATCCAAGCCCTACCTTTTATTAGTTCTATGATCACATTACTCAGTCCCAGTAAGCCTGTTTCTTTATCTACGGAAGAGAATTGTAATCCTAAGTGTATAAGGCAATTGTGAAGGTGAGAGGAAAAACGCTTGAGAGCTCTCACTACAATCAGGAAGGTGGAAAATGTGCAGGAAGTCAGAGTTCTACTTTCCTAAGGCTGGGGTGGCAGGTGAGCCAGAGGCCTGAAATAGCAGGGCCCTCACAGAAACTTACCCCCCTCCCCGCTGTTTTTCAAGAGCCTGGGCCTCCCCTGCTTTCTCTGCCCAGGAAAGACCCAGAAAGGGCTGGTTATGGCCTCCTCTCTGGCCTTCTTCCTGCTCCTCTCCCAGGCCTGTGGCCGCTTGCCCAGCTGCCCTCTATCAGAATCCCACCCTTTAAAACCTGACCAGGCAACAGTAGAAAAACACAGCTCTACTCAGTAAGAGGGAGAAGTGCTCCGGGAGGCTGTATAGACACGCACGACAAATATTCAAGGAATTCTTATGATAAAAAAAAATTCTTTGTAAATCTGGATGTTTGCATGAGGACATCACAGGAACATGTTTTCTCAATTACTGTGCACATTGCTTAGATGAAGTCACCAAGTCTGCAGCCCATCAGAGCTGACTCGCACTGAGCCACCTAATCTGAAATTCACTTTCCAGGACCTAAATCGGATTCAGCCAACACCACCACTGTCCCTAGCTGTCAAAACAAAATCACCCCCAAATCCCCAACCAGGGTGGAGACGTATACAGTGCCCTGAAAAGCAAACTTATTTCAGGTTCTGGTTGTACTCTACAAAATTTGGAAAAGGCATCTCCACTCTTGATGGAAGACTGATAAGAGTGCCACAGTCCCTTGAATTTTGCTTTTCCTTTAGTATTTATTGCATTTACGGTGACTGCGAACTGTCCATCAGAGCAGACAAGTCCTTTAGGCCCACAAAGCCGAGAACATAGTTTCTGTCACAAAAGCACACATCAACTGCTTTAAATATTACTAATCAGTGCCTCAGACCAGCGATTACGTTGTTCTCTGGATGGTTTCCTGGACTGACTCCTTTCCAACCAAACAGCATTGTCAGATATTCATGCTTTCTGAAATATTTTATTAATGATGTCCCCTCACCAGTGGGATGAACCAGAGGACACAATCAGCAGCGTGCCCCAAGATCAAGGTGCAGCCCAGCACCCACCAAAATGAGCAGGAGCCTGGAAAACAATTCAAGCAACCGCCAGAGCATAGAGGAAGGAAAGTGCTGAGATCCTTTAATAGGTACTGGTAGTGAAATAAACTTAGTGCTAAACTGTCATTAAGGAGGTTGGGAAGGAAAGAAGGAAGGAAGGAAGGGAGGGAGGGAGGGAGGAAGGAAGGAAGGAAGGAAGGGAGGGAGGGAAGGAAAGGGGAAATGGAAGAGAAGGGAGGGAGGGAAAAAGGAAGGAAACTGAGTACAAAATGTTTTAAATGTACATAGCAAGGAAAAATGAATGAGACTTTGTTTTTAAGTATATATTTGTATGCACATATATATGTACAAACTGCCTCATGATGTAAAATGTAACTTTAAAAAATGTAAATCATACTAAAAAAAAGTTTGAAAGCTACTGGCATAAGTGACAAAATTGTACAGAAAAGGGTAGAAGGACTGGAGGGTCATTCCCAGCTCTGTGACTTCTGGCTGTACCGTCTTGGGTAACGTTAGTTCTCTGAGTACCGGTGTCCTCCGCTATGAGTGGAGTCTAGTACTCCCTCACAGGCTGTTGTGTAGACTAAGTGACCAAGACACATGAAAGTGCCTGGCGCTGTGCCAGCCACCAAGGTGGCCCGTAAGGGAGAGCTGCTAACACGATCTCTCTTCTCTTTCAGATTCCTCCTTCTCCTTCTGCTTCTCCTCCTCCTCCCCTGTCTCTCCTCCTCCTCTTTCCCTTCTTCCTTTTCCTTCCTTCTCTTCCCCTTCTTCCTCCTCCTCCTTCTCCTTCATCTCTTCCCTCCATCTTTTTTCCCTTCTTCTTTGTGACTATTCAACTTCATAAAATGATGACTTTCCCTCAGTGTTTATATCCTTGGTTGTTTTCTCTGGCAAACCCGGAAAGAAGCCATAGCAGTCTTAATTTGTCCTTGGCCCTGCCACCTTCTCCGCCATCTCTCTTCCATTTCATGCTTGCAGAGCCATCTTTCTGTGATTCTTTTCCCCTGGACATGACATGATAAGGGTTGTCTAAGGGACCCAAGGCCTCCTCACCTCTGTCCCTGGGAGTCATCAGAGGGATAACATGGCCTTTCCTGACCTTGTCATTTGGATAAATTCTTTGGTCTTCATATGGCCACAGTGACTTTGGAAGGAGTGTCCATTCTCACTGAATCATACCCTTGTCTTTCCATTATGTTTATAAAATCAGGGAGCTAAGATGCCATTAAAACACTGCTGTTATCAAAATTCTAAAGAAGTTCCTGCCCAGAGCCACCAGCCAAACATTTTCTCATGAGTGAGGCTCAGGCCTCCCCCAGCATGAGCTGAGGTTCTCTCCTGATACAGACATCTTATTTTTTTTTATTGAGTTTATTGGTACAATCTAGGTATACAATATAATTACATTCATTATTGGGATCCTGTACCTTGACATGACAGGTCTTGGTTCTCATTTTTTCCCCTTGTCCCTGCCCTCCCTTCACCCCCTCCTCCCCTCCTGATTTACAAACACTTCATTTCCCTTTTTTTCATTTTCTCATATTTTTTCCTCTCCCTTATTACCTCTCCCCCACCCTGCCTACTTGCCCTACACCTTTAGCCCTTTACTTCCTATTTCACATTATTAATTTCCTCATTAGGATCTTGTGTACTATTACAGTTTTTCACACCAGAGGAACTATTCGGTATTTACACATGTGTGGCTTATTTATTTCAGACATCCAGGGTGGCCACTGGAGCTGACAACTTTGCATAAACTCAACTCCAGCCCCAACTCAGCTGAGGTGTCATTGGCCTCAGCCGTCTGCTCCTAGCAGAGGACACAGGAAAGAATGACCCCCACCAAGATTCTACATTAAGGCCATGAAGGTGAAGCGTCCCAATTTCCTCAAGAGCCGGGGTGATGTAGGCCTGAGGACAGACCAGTGATGACTGACTGCTGGGCCCTTTGTTCACTGGGGGGTTCTCCGCACCCCTCCTCCTGATTCCCCTGGCTCCCCTGGGGCTCATTCCATCTCTGCTACTAAAAGCCCTACCCCAGGCTCCGTTTTCACCACTAAGACTCAAAGAGGATTATTTGTGACATTCCCTCAAGGGCTAAATTCCTGTCCAGACCAGAGATTGACTGTCCCTCCCAGGCAGTTACTATCCCTCTCTCTCTCTCCCTCTCTCTCTCTCTCTCTCCCTCTCTCTCTCTCTCTCTCTCTCTCTCTGGTATCAGGGCTCGAACTCGGGTCCTTGTATTTGCAAGGCAGGCACTGGAACCACTGAGCTAATTCCCCAGCCCCTGAGTTACTGTATCTCTACTGGGTCGTGAGACAGAAAGAGAAAAAGGGAACCTAATTCTGGAGGTAATTTTCATCTCTGTAAGACTGGCCTTCTCTCCCCGCTTGCACACTACTAGCTGCAAAGCTCACACCATGGGCCAGTGCACATTTTAAACATTTACAGCAGAAGAAAGACACTTGTCACCACACTCAGTCCCACCCCCAGAGCAGGTGAGTAATATTGAACCAAGCTCCAGGGAGCTTGAGAGGACCACAAGCCAGCCGGCAGAGAGGTGTTTACATTCGCTGCCGCTGCACCTGTTTTTCACAAAAAAAGCAAATGCTGACTTACCTTTTCTGTGCCCAAAGCGCGAGGAGAGGGGAGGGGACGTGTATTTTTGCCCTTTCCTGCAACTTGCAATGACAAGTGGAATCACTGGTCCCAGAAACGACACCCTACCAACCGTGTTTCTTATGCATGAGAAGAATTGCCTTCCTTTTTGTCTGGGCTTGAGAGTGCAGTTTCTATGCTTTCACAGGTGAAGTGTGAACTCCTCGCAGCGTTCTCATTTTTCTTCTTGCAGAGGTCAGGCACCAAAGCCCGACTCCACACCTCATGCCCCACGTGTCCACGTCTCTGTTTCTGAGGTGAAAGAAAATATTTTAGGGGTGAGGTTTTTAAGTGCCATTGTGTTTGATTTTTCCAAAAAAAAAGAAAAAAAAAAGGCAGGGCACATCACAAAGCAGAGGGCTTAGTAGAGCAACAAGTATGTCTTGAGGCTTCTTTTTAAAGCATCTTTATGATGAAGCAGAAGATAAATTTTCAAATCGCCACAGTACTCAGAAAGTCCACTTCTAGTCATTTCAACTTAATTAATAATTGTGGACATACAGAATTCTGATGGGCAACAGACTTGTCTGTAGCCACTGCTTTTATGCATTGGGAAAGAAAAGGGTAAGGCAGTTGTAGGTTACTTATTTCAATCCGATGATTTACATTTAGGAAATGAGGGATTTACTCCTGGTTCTGAATAATTCCCTATTATTACCAGTGTGTCACTCAGGCAGATCACAGAACCTCTCTGAGACTGTTTCCTCTCTTGTAGAATGAGAATTAAACTTACCTGTATGCCTGACATGGCCTCACACCAAATGTGTCTGATGGATGGAGAAACACTTGGGCTGTAGGCACAAGAGGCCAGATGTGAAGACTTAGACAAGGAGTGGGAGATGCCAGGTGCCAGTGCTGGCTCTGCCCACAGTGGGTTGAGAAACCTTGACAGTCATTTGCCCGAGAAGAAAAGCTGCTCTTCCAGAGACAGGGGCAGATGTGGAAGAATTCGCAGAAGCCTGGACAGAGCCAGGCTGGGAAGGGAGCTTGTGCCAGGCATTGAGTAGCCCACGGAGAGGCAGAGGCCACGGGCACTATGGAAAGAGCAAGAAGGCAGAGCCAGATTCTAGCATTCTAGCCCTCAGGGTAGGGCACACAACGTGTGTGACAGAGCCAAGTGGCTGCAGCTCTCTGATTGTCAGTACCCTCCACTGTAAAATGAGACTAAAGGCACTTACTTCTTAGTGTAAAAATGAAAGGAGGGGGCTTTTACAAGGCCATTTGGTTTTCTGAACCACAAATATTGTACATTACAGTGGCACGGTGTCATCTCTGACCCTGAGAACAAATCAGTGTTTGAGGAGCTTCCAGAGACCTGGCTGAGGACATCTGAGGCAGATACGAGAGCAGTGCTAGGATGTTTCAAGGACGTGAAGCACTCAGTGTCCCTTCTCCCTCGCTAATCCTCTTTCCTCTCTCCTCTCCTGGATGCTCTGCCTCCTCTTGACCTCTAAATATGAGTTTCTGGCAGTCAGTACAAAAGCCTTTTAATGTTTTCTTCCATCCTCCTCAAGCATTAGATACTACCTGGGATTCCAGGCGTTGGTCTCAGTCTGTACCTTTGCCCTGGACCCCAAGCTCTTACATTCTACTGGCAGGTTCCCTTGAATATATAATGGGCCCCTCAAACTTCAGATGTTTGACCCCCAAACTACTCTTTCCCTAGACTCTGATTACTCCTCTCCAGTTTGGATGATCACATAATTATTTTTCACAGAATAATCCAGAGCTCACACTTGATTCTCTCTTCCTCCTCACCTCTCATATCCGGTTCACCAGCTGGGAATCAAATCATGCCTCACTGCCATTACTGCCCCTTCGGTCTGGGCCTCTCTCACCTCTCACCTGGAGCTCTTCCTGGGCCCAGCTGCCCCCACTCCTGTTCCCCTACCGCTTTTAACCCAATGACAAGCATGGTGTCCTTTAATGATGAAAATCATGTTGTGACGTTTCCCAGATTGTAGCATTTAGGGGCTTCCCGGTACCTATAGAACAAAACCCATATTCCTGCTGTGGTTTCATTTCAGTGGTTCTTCACTGGGGGGTACTCTTTCTCCCAGGGGACAATTTGGTAAAGTCTGGAGATATTTTTGGTCTTAATAAGATGGGAGATGCTACTGGCATCCAGTGAGTAGAGACCAGAGATACAGATAAATAGCCTGCACTGCACAGGACAGTCCCCGACAAGAAAGAATTGTCTAGCCTGAGATGTCAGTAAAGGTGAGAGGCAGGGAATCTGCTTTAAATGATCTGAACCCTGACTCTAGCAGCTTGTGTCACTCTTCCCCTTGCCTGCCATATGCAGCAAAAAAACAAAAAAAACAAAACAAAAACGCTGGCTTCTTGAGCCCACTGCCCCACTAACTATCCTTAGGTCTTTGCACCTGCTGCTTCCTCCACTGAGCACATTTCTACTCACAGATCTGCACAGGATTAATTTTTGCTCATTTAATCTATCCCGATGTCATGTCTTGGTCACTAATTTAAATATCTATCCCCAGCCCCACCAAACCTTACCACTCTATTCCCTCGCCCTGTTTCATTTATTTCATAGCACCTAACTCTATATTTGATTTGCTCTCTCCTCACAAGAATATAAAAAGGACAGCAGGAAATTTGTTGGGTTAATCAAGCAGTGCGTTACATAGGAGTTGGCAAAAGTATGTTTTGAGTGAGTAATTTAACAAATAATCGTAAGTGGGCAGGGACATGATTTGCTATAGAAGGGTAAAAGCAAAAGCAATTGGTGGAAATCAGCATTTCTGAGAAGGCTTTCTTGAGGGCACTTTGCATGGGCCGCAGGGCAAGCTCCTTGAGACACCTGTCCCTCCACCTGAGCTGACCCTGAAATGGAGCAGGACTTTGGGGACCAGCTTTCTGTCAGTCACACCTGGGGTAGCTTTCCTGTAGATGGGAGTCAGCTGTGGACTTGATTCTGTAGTAGGGTGGGGAACCAAGTGACAGGCTCAAGGGCCTAAGATATCCCTGGAAACAGGAGTCAGAGAAGAGAGCGAGTAGGCAAAAAGGAGAACCAGAAGGAGCAATCTTAGCTCAGGGCGCTCAGACCAAGAGGAGTATAGTGGAGGGGCCAGAGAGGGTTTTGGGAGGGCGAGAACAGATGTCACCAGGGAGAATTTCTAGGTCAGTTCATCCTGGCAGCACAGGGATGGGTGCTTTCTGCCATCAGCTTGGGAGGAGCTGAGTGAGGGGGTTGTGAGGGGACCAGGAGTTCTTGGAAGGCAAAAGAGGAATAAAATCAAATCTCTCCTGCAGCCAGGTAAAGACTTTACCCTGTGCAGAGATGGAAGCACATGAGGTAATTATATGAAAAATAGTTATAGGAGAATCTTGATTTCATATACTCTGCTCCATCGTCCAACAATGGTCCTGTTCTCCAATTGAAGCATCACTGTATAATGCCACACGTGACCATGATTAGCATATGCATGGTCCCTCTGTCCAAGTCAGCAGCCTGTGCTACCTCACAATAACAACAGGAGAAAAATGAAGTGGGGGAGGGGTGGGTCAGGATTGTATTTCCCCTGCCCCAGATTCCAGGGGATACAGATTCTGGAATTTGCAGAACGTGGAGTCCCCGGGGGCTGTGGTGCCTGGCCCCCAATAGGTTCTCTGAGAGATGATCAGTGATCAGTGTCCATAAACTCAGTTCCACCTTAGGACATCAACTCATGACTCTGGTTCATTTCGCTACTTGTGTATTTGTGAAGAGATGACTGTGTGAAGTTAGCTGGCCAACACCTCATTTTATTAGTTGGTTAATATAAGTTTAAAGCAACACATCTTGAATGTAGACAGCTTACTCCAACCTACCAAAAATATTATTATGAACATTTACAAGCTCTAATGAGTGATATAATGGTGATGAAATTCAGATGTGTTGGATGCTCTTCTGACCAATTTAGCCCTGACTCAATCCATAGAAACACGGATTTTCCCTCAGACATGGTCTCATAGCTCCCTGGGCACTGTGCGCCTTCAGGACCAGTGCAATGGGGTTGTCTGCCACATTGCCTCCGAAATTCCAAAACACTGCAGGCTGACCATCCATCCCCGCTTCTCCAGAGCCACTGACACACTTCTCTGGCTTTTCATTCACAAAACCCATTGGCCAACTTGTCCTTAGGTCACCTTCCTGGAATACCCAGGTTTACTGCTCTCAAATTTCTCAAAATGTTATCTCTGGCCCTTTCATCATACTAAGAAATGCATGGCTCATAAGCACTTACACCAATGCTTGTCCCATAGGCATATTCTCTTAGAAGCCATCAGATTCTCTGTATTTGAAGGCAATGAACCACTCTTTAACAATGCATCAAGTGGAACATGCTTTGATCCTTTCTTCCTGTCTGGCAGACATCAGCCCAACCTGGATCACTAAAGCACTAGGCCAGAATCAGAGTGGGGACAGTGAAACTTTCTCTCCAGGTATCTCTTCCTTTCACAGAGCCTTCATAGCTAATGAAAGTCACTCCCACAGATTTCTGGGAACAACTGCACGCAGGTGGCTTTTTCATTTGTAAGGCAATGTCATGCTATGCACAGGTAGTGACAAGTCCCTTTCCTTTCTTCCCACTGGCATGGAGCTGACCCTACCTGGCTCTCTCTCCTCATTCCTGGCAAGGTCACAAAAACAAGGGAGTCATGGCCCTGAAAGCAATTGAATTCAGTATAGAGCAAGGGGCAAGGGGCACAGAGTTTAGCTTTTCCTACTGGCCCTGCTAGGAAGTGTTGGACCAGCACAGCAAAGAAATTCCACAGGCAAGGGTCCTCTTGGATGTGGAAGTAAACTGTAGGGTGTCTCCTGTCTTATCAAAGTTACCAAAACTTATATAAAATACTGTAAAAATATTTCTACCTGTGCTCCTAAGCAAACATGTAGAAAATAAGGAACTTCAGTTCTACCAAAACTGGTACGTAGGATTAATTCTGACTGCAAGAGTGTTGCCTTTGAACTAATTATTCAGCAGAAATTATTGTATTCTCCTTGTGCACGCACTCTTCTGAGAATTAGGATCTGGAGAGGCTTTATTTTTTCACTAATGGGGATTGAACCCAGGACCTTTACACTGAGCTATGTCCCCAGCCATTAAAAAAAATTTTTTTTTAATTTTGAGATAGGACTTTGCTAAGTTACTAAGTTGTCCAGGATGGACTTGAACTTACCATTCTCCTCCCTAAGCCTCCCAGAGTTCCCATATTACAGCAGTGCACTTGGCTTAGAAGGCCTATACCTGCCTACAAGGGGACAAAGGGCTTACATATGATTGGCATTTCTTATTTTAACTTTAATTCCAAGGAAGGCTTTAGCCTTTTGGGGAAAGAATCATTGGAATAAAGCTAATACCACAGGTCTGGCTGTCAGGCAGTTTCATCCATGACCTTGTACTTGGAACTGAAAAGGAAATGAAAACATCTTGTAAGCCTTCTTTTTCCCTATCACATACATCTGCCATCTGCACCTGCCTGTCCCTACAACATGCAAACACACACACACATACACACACACACACACATCCTACAAAACAGTGAAGACACTGATGCAATTGCAAACATTAAAGAACTGCAGAATCTTGTGATTTAAGATCCACAGAATCATAGTGTTGAAAGAATCATGTGAAATCACGCAGTCTTTTTTTTAAATACATGAAAAAAGGAAAGGAAAGGAAACCTAAATATTAGTTGATGATGTACATTGTCTAAAATCACAGTGTGAGCAGCACAGCCCTGCTGAGGTCTCAGTTTATTTTCCCTTCTATTCTTTCAACCACTATTTACCAAGTACCAACTTGCACCAGAAGCTGTGCTGGGTACACAGGATGCATTGGTGGACAAACCCTAGTCAGACAGTGAGCAATCACCACACAAGAAAACCAAGTGTCCTGTCCAGGTTCCGTGAAGGAGAGAGCCACGTGCTGTCTCATCATGTGTCTTGAGGGCAGACTCCTGGAGGAAGATGTGACTCATCTGAGACCTGGAAAATAGCCAGAGATAAAGGGAAGTCCTCCTTCCTCATCCAGAAAACCTTTCACCTCATTGCGCTGTGGCCAGCTCAGGTGGATTCACACATGAAACAGTGTCTTCTCTTCTTACCTCGACGGTCTTCTCTTCTCACCTCCACACTCAGTGAAGTTCCCTGGCAACTTGTAGAGACCTGTTTTCCATCCTTTTACTTTTAGTTTATGAGTTTCTTTTTGTGATACAACATATTATTGGATATTTCTTCTTAATCCATTCTGCCAATCTATTTCTTTTGATTGGTGAATTGAGGCCATTAACATTGATGGTTATAACTGATGTGTACTGACTTATCATTGTCATGTTATTATCCTGTTGTTGGCTTTTTTTTAATTCCTCCCCTCCCTTTAGTTTCTTGCCTTGCCTAATTAATTTGCTCTGTTGGGACTCATGGTGTTGTGAACTTCATTGTCCTTTTCTAGGATATTGTTTTGAATTGCTTGGAGTGCTGGTTTTGGTATTCATGAAGTTTTTCAGATGTTCTTTGCCATGGAAGTATCTTATTTCCCCATCCATTCTAAAAGAAAATTTTGCAGGATACATCACTCTAGGTTGGAGTTTGTTTTCTCTTAGGGCTTGAAATACCTCACCCCAGGCTCTCCTTGGCCTGAGAGTTTGTGCTGAAAAGTCTGCTGTGATTCTGATGGACTTTCCTTTGCATGTGATTTGTTTCTTTTCTCTAACTGCTTGCAGTATTTTGTTCTTCGGTTGGGTTTCCAAGATCTTTACTATTATATATCTAGGTGTAGATTTTTTTTGATCATGAGTAGTTGTAGTCCTATATGCCTTACTTATCTGTAAGTCAAATTCTTCCCCTCTGTTTGGGAAGTTTTCTTTAATTCTGTGAATAGTTTTTTTTTATCATTTGTACTTTCTCCTGCTATTTCATGGATTCATATCAGCCTTATGTTATTCATCTCTGCATCATCTAGGAGATGTTGGATCGATTTTTCATGATCCCTTACTGTTTTTAAGAGATCTCTTTTTTCATGGTCACTGACTGCAATCCTATCTTCTATATCTGAAATTCTGTCTTCACATTTTGCATTCTGCTAAAAATACTTTATATAGTTTTTAAATCTCCTGGATATCTGTTTGAATCTGTTTCATGAATTCCATTTTTTTCTTATGTTGGGCATTCATGGTTTCTATCATGGTCCTGAACTCATATAATTTTTTTTTTTGTCTGTTTCTGCTCTAGTGTCTCTAATCATGTCTTTCATTGTGCTGATCATCTCTGTAGTTATCTGGGAAATTATTTCTGTTTTGAATTTTTCTAGAGTTTGATTGATCTGTTTTGTTACTTCCTGTGCTATGAGTTCAGGTTGTCCTGGTGGTTGATTGTCAGGCTTTTCAACCTCATTTCCCCTAGAGTTTGCTGTTGGTGAACTGGAAGTCTGTCTTTGTGTCTTGCTTAAGTGTTTTCTCATTTTTTTGTTGTTGTTGGTAATGTCCTTGGTTTAATTCCTGAGTTAGTACTTTGATCTTCCTGATATAGCTGCTCTTTAGGTTTTGAGTCCCTAATGTCTCAGAGACCCTCTTATTTTCATAATATCAGAAAGGACAATTCATTAAATCAATCACAACCTTTTAGCTCAACTGATACAATCAGCAACACAATAGCATCAAGCACAACTTAGAAATTGACAATTTGTGGTAGTTATTAATCTATCACCTTTAAGCATGTGAATTAAATCAAATTCAAGGACCAGTCTAAAATATGTTTATAATGAATAAACTCTTCAATATAGCAACTTTACCCTTCAGGATGAGGACTTGGAAGGAGTTGGGAGGGGAGCAATAGATAAGTAGAAGGATAGGAGAAGGTTCCAAGTAAAGCCAGAGGACACAGGATGATCATTCAAGCTCTAGGAAACTGTTGAAGACAAGAGGGTAAGACAGAGTGCAAGAACAAAGACAAGAATAGAACAACTTAACATTAATAGGGAAGCTATAAATTATACTCACTTTGCTTTGAAACTAAGGACAATTGAGAGAAGGAAAAGAGAGATGAAAAGAAAAAGAAAGAAGAAATCCAAATTAGGGCAGGAACAGGAACTAAAAGGGAGATGAAGAACAATGTGGGGGAGCAAGAGTTTGAGCAGGGAAAAGAAGAAAGAAAAAAGGAAGAATTTGAAGGGTGGGGAAAAAACAAAATTTAAAAAATTAAAATTAAAAATTAAAGAAAAAGAAAAGAAACAAAAAAAATTTAAGGCCTCCTTCAGGATATATCTCTGCTGTCACAATAGACAATGTGGGCAGCAATATATACAACTAAGTCAGTTAGTCTCAGCTAGCTGATGGCAGACCCCTGAGATTCAGGCTGAGTTCTGGCTTCAAGGCCCAAGTTGAACTCCCTGACCTCCTAGAGGGTTAAACTTTGCAAGGTTCTGTGGCAGGTTCTAGCTGCCCTTCCCCTGAAGATAGTCCAGATTCTGATGGAAGGTGGTGATCCCTTCAGTTTACCAACTACAGAGGTCTGGTGTGCCTTTATTGCAGTTGTTCACTTCTGTTCTATCTTCTGGAGCTCTGTACAATGGCCCTTATGACCCCCTGTGCCTCTGCAGTGCATATCCAGGTACTGGCACAGCCAGGAGGCCCTAGAGCAGGGGTTGGGGGTGATGCTGCAGGGGCACCCATGTGGCTGGACAGTCCTCATCAGTCTGCTCCGATGAAGGCCCAAGGTGCTGGGGGTGGGGAAGCAGCCTAGCTCCCCACATTGGCTGGGAAGTCCTCACCCGCCTGACAACCTGAACTGGGCCATGATAGGCATATTGATATACAGAAAGAGAAAAATCTCTCAAATTGGGAGACCCCTGAACTTTGGAGAGCTATTTCACCAACACTTTACAGGCTTCATGTATTCTACTTGCTCCCTGGCTGTGGGAAGCACAAATACTGTTTTACAAACCAAATGCCTAGTCTCCCTCCTGTAGAAACTTCCAAGCGCCTATTCCCAGTGAGGCTCTGCCAGCAAATGACTTGGGAATTGAGACTGTCTATTTCAGACTCTGGGCCATCTGGCTGCTCCTGGGACCCAGGACTTCCCAACAAGTTAATACCAAACCACTAAGAAAAAGCCTGTTCTTGTGGTCTTCATCACCTCCTTGCCATCTAATGATATTTATCAACCACCCACACCTTCCCAGTTTGTATGAGACACTTGGCCAGGCAGATTTCAAGTAAGGCTTTGACCCCTCAGGAATTCAGGACTTGGCTGAGGCTGCAAGGCTGACATTGTTCTTCCTTAATATAACACAAGCTGCCCAGGGCACAGAAGCAGAGCTAGGAGCACAGCCAAGGGCACAGGGTTAGGAGATAGCACTGCTGCTGTTCATCACAATCTGTCTCCAGGCACAGACAACTGGGTGAATAGGGTTAGAGTCCCCAGTACTTGTGTGTGTGTGTGTGTGTCTGTGTGTGTGTGTGTGTGTGTGTGTGTGAGGGGGCGGGGAGAGGTGGTCAAGTTTTAAAGCAATGGATTCTACAGCCCTTGAACCTCCCCTCCCACCCTCACTCTGAAGAGATTTGTCAAAGAAAAAGTGAGCTGAGTTCTTACAAAGACTGTCAGAAAGCAAGTATGGGGTAAAGGTTGTGTAGAAGTAAGGTCTTTGTTTCCAGGAAATAGACATGCATCTTTCGGCACATGTGTGTGTGTCTGTGTACATAGCTAGGTGTATAAGCACATATCTGCATGTGCATAGGTGTGTGTGTTCACATGTGCATGTGTCTGAAGTGCATAAAATGTGAAAGGGAATGTTACTGTAGTGGGGCAGGGTGCACACAGGGCCCTCACACAGGGCGGTGTGGTGGAAAATCTAGCAGGAAAAGGCCAGCCAGGAGTCTGGCTGGGAGGAAAGCTGTGTACTCTGGTGGACGGACAGGATTCCTGTCCCTCTGATAATCTACCAGGTGCTAACAGTGAAAGTGGCTAGCGCTCTTGGCCCCTGCTGGGAAAGACAGCCCGGAGCTATGGTAGCTCAGCTATCTCTACCTTGGATCACCACCACACGGAAAAATAGGGGGTTCCAGGAGACACCTGGCCCACCCAAAGCAACAGCAGAGAGAGATGGGAGAGAAGGTCCAAGGTTCCAACACCTCGTCTTGGACCCACTCCTCAGAAGCTGCACACCTGGGGATGGAGAGCAGATGGGAGAGAGCCAAGGTGGAAGGCCCTCCAAAGGAAGCTCTGCTGGGTTAGGGCTGCAAAAGGTGCTGAGCATTTAGAGCACACAGAAGAGAGGTGGCTGGAAATCACCCCATGCGTAAAGGCAGAGGGGAGAACAGGCTCAGCAGCCAGACAGACAGAGGCTGGTGACATGAAGACAGACCTCATCCCTGCCAAGAAGTGCTGCCCCCTCCTCAGGTTCCTCTCTCTGACGGCCTGCTTGCTCAGTTCCTCAGTGCACATGCTCCTCCCTTTCCCAGTACCGCCTTGGAAACTGAGGGTAGGATGGCCTGGCTCAGCAGGGAGTGTGTGACAGTCTAGAGGGGTCACACAGGTTATCAGGAGAGGGACTAGGAGTACACGCAGGGTACAGCAGTACAGGCTCTGTCCTAAACAGGGCACCTGGAGGAAAAGATGGAAAGGCTCACTCTCCGAGCTGCATCTGCCTGAGGAAACAGCCCTGACTGCTGATTCACACAGAGGCTCCCAATGCCAAACTTCAGCCCTGGCCCGGGAAGCCCCCAAGGCCATGGAGAGAAGAGGAGAGGAGGGAATCTCACAGAGGAGGGGAATCCCGAGAGAGAAGAGGAACTCAAGTTTACAGCAGGGCACAGAGGTGAAGCAACCTTGGGAAAGGCGAAGACCTATGCTACCCACTCAACCATATCTCCTGAGGCCAGCCCTGGGGTACCAGTTACTCCAATGAAATGCTTGTGGTCTGAAGATGGAGAGGGTGCTTTCCTTATTAACACTGAAAATAATTAACTTGTTTATGTCATTATGCTCATTTTCCAAATATTCTCATTGAAACATCTTATTGCTGGTAATTGCCCAGAAGTCACAGTAAACACAGAACCCCTGCCAGCACAAGGATGCATTTCTAGTGCTCTAGTGAGCACCAAGGGTTTGCTTTGCTGCCACATAATCATCTGACCCAGGTCGCCTGGCTGCGGCTGGGCAGTAACTCCTTATCAATCCCAGGTGAAGAGTGCTCTGATAAAGAGCAAATTATTCTCTATGGTTGGATCCCAAAATATGTGGGTGACAAACACAGTGGCATTGTTCCATGACTGAGCCTGTTTTCCATGTGTGGGAGGAATTCCAGACTTGAGAATTCAGTATCCAGACTTCATAGATTTTTTTTTTTTTCTAATCGAGACAAACACAACTAATGATAAAGAACAATACCCACTTGGCATCTCCACTGCAACAGGCTTGGGGTCAAAACTTGACCTCCAGAGGGATTGGAAAGGATCCAACAGCAACCACTGTCTCCTGCTGTCAAACCAGGCCACGGCCTCCACAGACCAACTTTCCCTCAGCTTCTGGAGCGGGCAGCAGAGCAGATGTGCTGGCCTGCTAACGCGCTGGAGGATGGAATTGTTCTCCCCGCTTATTGAAGTCAGATGCACAGCACTCAGAGCGGCCCTGCAAAC
This sequence comes from Fukomys damarensis, assembly GCF_012274545.1. NCBI lineage: Eukaryota > Metazoa > Chordata > Mammalia > Rodentia > Bathyergidae > Fukomys > Fukomys damarensis. The sequence continues at coordinate 45,855,303 of NW_022900945.1, read as the reverse complement.
AGATGGGAGCTCCACGCAAGCACCCTCGTACTGGAAAATTACAAGAGCCGTGACTCCATCTCCTCCTCACACCGGGCAGGCAAAAGGCCGTCCCTCCTCTACCCAGGCACTGAGGTCCAGCCCATGTCAAATGAAGAGCTTCTAGGTAGCTAAAGCAGTACAGCCACCCACCCGCCCCTTCTCCGTAGCTTCACTTTCCATGGGTTCAGTTGCCTGTGGTCAACCACAGTCTGAAAATATTAAATGGAAAGTTCCAGAAATACACAATTCATTAGTTTAAAACTGCATGCCGTTCTGAGGAACTTGGTGAAATCTCTCAGCATCACACTCGCTCCAGCCCTCCAGAGCATCCATCGCCTTTCTGTCTAGTGTTTTCACGCTGTTTCCCCTACTCACCTGCTAGTCACTCCGCTGCCACGCCGATGAGCGGGTCAACTCTCCAGTATCTCCGTGGCTGTGTTCAGGTGTCCCTCTCCCCGCAGCTCGAATGCATTGCCCTGCCTGCCTCCCCCGCCTCCCTTCCTGTCATCTCGCAGGCACTGGGTCATCTCACATCATCACAGGAAGGGTGAGGAATGGCACGAGTAGTTATTACTTTCAATCTTCTTCTGGGCCTAATTTATAACCTAAATGCCTCCGGCAGATGCGTCCACATGCAGTATGCAGAGGACTCGGTGTTATCCAGTTTCAGGTGCCCACTGGGGTCTCGAGACATATCCCCAAGCGTAAGGGGAGACTGCCGCATAAAATCTGAATACAACAGATAGTTCAGGAAGGAGGGGCCCCATGTGTGAACATCAGTGATCTCTGAGTAGGTGGGATTGGAATAAAACCCAAGGTGGCATGTGTGAAATTGAGCTAACTTTCAGGAAGTTACACTGACCTTCAAATTGTAATCAACCTGTCATAAACAAATCCTGCGGCTATATAAAAATACTTTTAGTATGGAATACACTTAATGTATTTAATAGATAAATGCTAGATAATAAGATATTTCATCTGCTGGAGATGTTGAGTTTAATTTAAATTGAATTCCTTTGAGTTGTTTTTTACATTGCAATTAGACAATCTGGATAATATGTTCCGTAAGAGTGAATTTGTTGGTTGTTGTTTTTTTTTTTTTAGATTTACATGAAATAATAGATTAGATTATAGGTCTGATGGAAAATACATTTATAAGAAATAAACTACTTTATTCATAAGGCTAACATGAGAATTAAGTGAGATAATCCATCTAAAGTATTACAGATAGTGATGATACTGACACACATGAGATTTTGGGTGAATTTTAGCTATCATTCAGGTTCTCTCTCTCTCTCTCTCTCTCTCACTCTCTCTCTCTTTCTGCCCCCCTTTCTCTCTCAGAAATGACCCCAAGATCTGCAAAAAACAATTAAAAAATGAGCAGACAGATGAGCAGATACCAACATTTTCATTTCTGAATTTAACTGAGATAGACGTGCGTCTCAAACATATATCCAGGGCCTAAGTCAAGTCTTCCAGTCTCCGTCACCTCTTTGGTCTTTTCTCAGCTACCCTCCAGGTAATGCTTCCTAGGATGTGGCGGGATTTAGGAATGAGAGGGCACTTAGAGAGGAGCTCTTTTTCCGATGACTTCCCCTTGTGGCACGGGGCAGCAAAGACGAGAACAGCCCATTGGACCCTGAGCACTGTCTGTGTCTTCTTGCTCTGACGGAGGCTCCCTAGTGGCTGATATATAAAGATCCCAAGTCTCCCTGGTGCCTTAGACTGCTCTGCAGGACCACGCAGTGTGTAGTAAAGCCCTGGACATGTAGTAAGTGCTGCTTGATGATTTGTTCAGTCCTCTGATGTGCCAGGTGTGCACTCAGCAGTGTAAGGGATAGGAAGCTAAGAAAGACAGTCCCTGCCTTCAGGAAGCTTTCCGAGGCTAACCAGGCAAGGGACAATAGGGCATGAGGTGCTCTCAGATAAGGGACACGTGTTTAATTTCATCTACAAAAGAACGAAAATCAGAAATTGAATCACAAAATAAATCTCAGTGAGCTAGTGTTTGGGTTTCCTACCCTGTACATGTCTCAGAGCTGGTATTCTCCAAATTCGTATTTTCAGCTCTTGACCTCTCCCTTAACTCTGGACTTGTATCAACTGCTTTCTCCAACTCTCCATCTCTAGGACCTATCTAAGGTATCTCAAATATAGAGATCTCAGTGTAAGGGATCTCAGTACACAGCATCTCAAAGCTAACCTGCCTGAAACCGCTCCTCTGCCAGTGTTCTCCACCTCAACAAACCTCACCTGCATCCCGCTGGAATCCACACTCCTTGGCGACTCCTTGATTCTCCTTTTTCTTCACTCCTCCACATCATGGTCCAGCAGGGAAGTCCTTTTGGCCCTCTTCCTTCTCCCCGTCCCCTCACCTCCCCCACATTGCCATCATCACTTCCGGCTCGGGTCCCTGCAGGAACTGCCCGCCTGGTCCTCTGGTTTCTACTGCTCCCCCGCTGTATGCCCACATTTAGAGTGCTCCTTTTAAAATGGAAACTTTTATCAAGTTCTTTGGCAGGGAAGGGGTACTGGGGATTAAGCCTAGAGTCCTTGCACTCAGCTACCTTTCTAGGCCTATTTGTTTGTTTAATATGTATTCATCTATTTTTGAGACAGAGTCTCTCTAAGTCACTACATTGTATCACTTTGGTGCTCAAACATGTCTCCTGGCTTCTTTGTCTCATCAGAATAAAGTCCGAACTCATCCAGAGCCCAAAAAGCCCTGTCAGAGCTGGCCTGGGTTGTCACTCTGACCTCATCTCGTTGCAGCCTTCCCCAGGCATGGAGCCTGCGTTTGCTGTGCTCTGCTGAGTGTGCTCCACCCGGTGGGCCTTCATGCCGGCCATCGTCTCTGTCCAGAGTGCCTTTTCACACCTCATCGCTCTCTCCCACACTTCAATCGGGTCTCCATAAATACCACCTCATAAGAGACATTTCCTGTCCAAACTAGCACTTCTCCAATGTTTAATTCCAAAATGTTCACTGTGCTTTACGTTTTTTCCCCCCCAGCACTTATCACTTACTGGCACTTTGTTAGCTATTTTCTGTTTGTATTCCTTCTATCTTCACTAGACTTTAACCTCTCTGAGAGCAGAGAACTTTCCCTTTATGTTCACAAGTATACCTCCTGTCTCTAGAACACTGCCTTGGCACATGTATGCCCTGGACATGTAGTTGTTAAGAATGAATCAGGAATGCATGTTCATTCCATACTGCAGATTGCTTGTATACTAATCTATTGCCCCGACCAGCACAGTCTTACCCACCTCCATAATCCCCACAGTTCCAATCATGAGTGCCCAAATGCAAAAGGTGTTCGTTATACATGTGCTGAATTAAACTGAGTGGTTGCCAAGCACTAGCCACAAAGTTTGTGACTCTAGTTCAGTTTCTACCAGCTGCGAGAAGCACTGTGCCTCAAGGGTCTGTTAATTTTTCTGAGCCAGTCCCAGTATTTCATTAGAATCTGGATGACCCTTGAGAGAAGGAAGAGGACAAATAGAGCTTTGTGTGATGGAGAAAATGGGGATGTTTTCCCTGACCTTTTGCCAGGCCCAAGTGTGCAGAGCTGAGCTCTGGGGAAAGCAGCAGAAGCAAATGTGACCAAAGGGCCCATCAGATCTGAGCTCTAAAGGTCACAGGTTCTGTCTTGCAGGGGAGATTTACCGCCACAGAACCATGTAGACAAACCACAGTGATTCAGACGCGCCAAGCTCTTTGCTCCTGTCTGCTTCTGCTATGCTTCTACGGAACCAGACAAATGCGTTCCCTGACTTCAGAATCACATCTACTTGCTTGAGTGGAGGACTGGAGCTCCTCCACAATGCCAGCTTGGGACTCAGGCCCCAAGCCCTGCAGAAGAGGAGGCTACATTGTACTGAGGGCCTCCTGAAAACTGGCTCCTCTGGAAGGAGTCCAAGTGTAGCTCGAGTTGTGAGAAATTCAGTTATAACTGGGGCTAGAACATGACACAGGGTACTAGGAACCACTTATAAGTTTATCTCAAAATCAAAGCTACTTGCAAAAAAGGGATTTAGCTCTGCCTTCAATTGTTTCCTCAGGCTGAAATGTTTAGATAGAAATAATTCACAAAATATGGCATTGTCTGTTTATATTTTCTCCTGATGGCAGTAGAACTCTCCTCAACTCCCCCAGGTCACCATCAGTAATTTTTAAACTGCTTTGTCTTTTAATAAAATCCTTCGACATCTGGAAGGCTTATTTCAAAAGCTGATCAGAAAAAAAAATAATTATATATTTGAAACATATATGAAAAATCTCCTAATAAGGTAAAGGAGCTTAATATGACAGTATTTTTGCTTTTACCTTTTTAGTGGGTTGGTGCACATAAATGACCCATATCATTGAAACTTATGCCAGGAAACCCACCGAAATCAAAGCAAGTGCAGATTTACAGAAAAACAAACAGCAGCTGTCTCAGATCATGCAGCGGGCCAGGGCCAGAAGTCTGCTGAGAACTCATCAAACTCAATTGAGCAGTTCAGGGCAAAAGCTATTTGAAAAATAAAAGTACAAGCCCAGCGGGAATATTAAGAAAAGACTTGTCCAGATTTTTAAAAAATATACACCCAAGGCTCGATCCCTTACAACAGGCCAAAAGCTCTAAACCAGAGCTGCAAAGAGGCCACTTAAGAAAGCTACTTAAGTGAGGCAGACAGAGTATCTGGATTGTTCCTTCATTCAGGACTGGCTTGGAAGGATGCAACTTTTCCCTTTCTCTAGAAAATCTCCAAATCACAATTTTATGGGATTTATGATGCTTGTTTTCAAAGCCATCGTCAATTTAAGAAGGCATTTTCCTTGCATGGTTTTAGACTATTCTCAAAGGGACTTTCTTGGTGCATTAACTTAAACGTTTCCAAATCTTCAGTAAAAGAAGAAAAAAGTGTTTCCAAGGTGAAATGAGTTCGGCCTCAAATAAGTGAAACCTTCTCTGGGACTTGCAATGCCTACTGGCACATGGAAAACTGAGTAAAGAAAGCTATTTGTGACTCAGCAGTTCCCAAATGTATTTGACCATGGGGCCCTTGTTTCACCAAGCTACTTTGGGCCTCCTAGAGGTTTAAAGCACTGGTGTTGGACATTTCTGTCATTTCAAGGCCAAGAGCAAGAGCCACGTCTGTTGAGATCATTCATTCACTTTTTAAATGGACATTTGTGCATTGGTTTCTCAAGCCAGGATACACTTAGACACCAAAGCAAATGCCAAGGAGAAAGGGTCCTTGCATGGTGGTGGCTGTCAAGGCAATGGGAGAGATAAACATGTGCATAAATATCAGCATTTCATGATATAGACTTCATTTCTAACAACTTATAGCCTGAGTTGTTCACTAAATATTTCCTGAGCATTTGTCTTATTCTCCCCCATTGCTTATTACTAAAACCAAGTTTCATACCTTATATTTATCTAATATTCTCTATGGTAGCTATCTTGGGATTAGACACATCTTCCATCATCTAATGGATATAGATTGACTGATTGATTGATTGATTAACAGTAAACTAGTTGATAATCATTGACTCCTTCATTCCTTTTTAGCTTTGTAGTTATATGAACCTTTCTCAAATACTGGTACAATCCTGTGCTGACAAACTTACGATGAACCACAGAAGTAACGAATAATTCAGTGATTGAAGTTTGCTAGGGGCTATCTTAATGCCACAGAAGTAAGAAAATTAATACATGCTACCCTCCCAATGACAATCCATGGAAAACTATTTTATTTTCATTTATAGACTCTTTGCTTAAGTGTTAGAACTTAGCGATTTGACCTTGTAATCAGAGTCAAGTTTCTGATTTTATACAGGCATCCTGGGAATCAAGTGAATACTTAGCTATTCATTGTAGAATTGAATACAAATTAGGGTTAGCCACAATTGGTAACACTTGGGGAGCTGTGAATTTCTTGCTGGCAATCTCACTGTAAACTCCATTCATAAATCTCAGATTTAACATTGGCATTGTCATCCAGATTTTATGCACATTTATTCAATTTACATATGCTGAGTGGTTCCTAATTGTAGGATCGGTAAGCAAATAGCACCTCTGATATTTTAAGTATTTGAGGAGTCCTCACAGCCAGGAAATTTTTATGAGATAAAGTGAATGTAGTGGAAATAAGTTACATCAAGTTCTATTGTACAAGGTTTCTCAACCTCTGCGCTACTGACATTTTGGCCTGATCAGTCTGTGTGGTGAAAGATGCCCTGAGCATCATTGGAAGTTTGAATATCCCTTGCCTCTATACACTAGGTACTAATTGCTCCCTTCCTACCCCTTACAACACCAAAAGTGTCTCCAGATATTGCAAAATGTCCCCCGGGAAAACAATAGAGATGGGGGACTCTCCTCTCGTTGAGAATGACTAATGATAAAAGAATTCTTGGCGACTAAAGTCAGTTGAAGACTGAAAATGAATTTTTCATTTTGTAGGTGATCAACTAGTATGTACACAGAGAATGCGAAGCTGTGCTTCTCGTCCTTTTGGAACTAAGTAACTCTGTCCTTTTTCTATCTTATGTGGCTTGGTCACAGTCTCAGTTTCCTTGTCAGTACAAAAAGGAGTGCTCACCCCACATTGGTAACAAGCAGAAGCGAGCCATACACTGAAAACTTCCTAGTGTTATGTCTGCCAAGTAGCAGGCATGTATTAAATACTCCTGGTTCCCCTCCCCTTTCTACTCTTGCTACTCCTCGCCTCCCCCCTCTCCCTTTCCCAGTATCTGGGAAGAACACAACTCAATTAGATGGACTATAAATGGATTAATGGTTTCTTGCCAGCTTTTATTTTCTACTATAGCACATGGGCACCATTTACCAATTCTCATTCTGTGCTCCACATGGTAAGACTGTTCACTTCATTAAACAAAGGGACCATTCCCAGAAGGGTGACCAGCTCAGACAGGATTATGAACTCTTCCATGAGCACCCATTCTAAACTATCGAATAGGCCTGCCCTGCTCACTTCATTTCTGAGAAGAAAGCAGCCCAGGTTAGGCACTGTGGGCAATACACTGACATCAATGCCATTTGGTGTAGTACTACATGTCAAGGATTTACAGAGAGGACATATGGAAAGGCTTACGAACCTTATTTTCATTATAAAAGCATTATAAAAACATTACAAGCCATTTGGAGAATTAGTTAGAAAAGGGATCACCCAAAGTTCTAACACTCAATACAACTGTTTTCATTTATATATTTACTTCCAGGCCCGATTCCTACACACATGCGATTTCCCTTGGCTACACCGATTTCACACATATTCTGCTCTAATCTGTCCCCTCACCCATTTTGTGCTAGATCACAAAAATTGTCCATTTTTCTTATTGTCTTCACAGTTTTCATGTTTGATAACAGCAAGAATTTTCTGAAAAAGATTTTCCATAAACTGCCTTTTTATTGAAATGTACTTGGCTTCTGATTTTGCAAATATAAATAATTAAGTGGGGAAAATTGATACAGTTTTATTCCCCTCTTAAGGTAATTTTCTTAGGACAAAAATCTCAAAAATAGGTAAACACTATTAACATTTTCTATAGTTTTAAATATAGCATTCTTGAGTTATTTTAAAATGCATTGTTTTGATTAGAAAAGTTGTATCACTACACATCATTTGGTAAAAATAAACTAAAGCATAAGTAATAAAACAAAGCATTACTTGTAATTCTTTAATTCAACAACTACTAAGATTCACTATTTCCTTCAGGACTTTTCCCTGTCTTTAATATATGCATCTATTTAAAATCAGGTGTATTATCTGTCAAGACTTGGCTTCCCACAGGAGCAGTTACACAGAGTACTGGCCTTACCTATGGCAGTCAGATGTGTGCCTCTGGTCATCATACTGAAGGGACCTTGTGAGGGTGCAAAGGGTGGGTGTGTGGCTCCAGACCACCTGACAGCCTCGGGACACCCAGGAGTTTCTCCACATCATCTATCACAGGCCACCAATTCACCTCCCTGGCCAGTAGGACTCTTTCGTCTAGATTCCTATCAAATGCAGCCTGGCTGATCTCATACAGGACCTGCACTCTAAAGTCAATGTGTCAAAGCCCTGTGAAGTTGTAGCTGAAGTTACCTTGCAAGCCCTTCAGGGAGAACAGCACAGTGTCTCTCACTGAGTCCAACCAGCTCGTTTTTCTCACACTGTGGTAACAGGTTACTCTTCCTTCAGTTGAGCACCAGACGAAGTAGTTGGTTTGCAAAAGAACCATATTGTTTTTTTTTTTAATACAAATATTTAGCATCTGTGTCGCACAGAATAAACACTCAGGGGGAACCAACTCTCTCTGAAGAATGTATATTCTACATGCGCGTACAAGAGCTGATAAAAATGCAGCATTTAAAATTTTCAAAAATGATTGCAGTAAAAGACATATTGCCCATCAATCCCCCCATCTCCCCCAAAGTATTCCTTTTGACTTGGAATAAACTTATCCCATCATTCTTGCCCCTTCTGAAGCACACTCGAAGCCCTCTTCTGTGAGAGTCTTTATGAGGTAAGACTGAAAATAAAAAAACGGTGAATGCCTGCCAGTGCCATCCAAAAGGAAGGCGGGCTCGTAAAAATATTAATGTGTCCTCACCCACCTTATTGACCTAATCTAGAACTATGTGACTTCTGGCTCTTCCTCAAGGTCGAAATGACCAAGCAAGGTCAATGTTTTGAGTTGATTCAGAACACGGAGGCAACCATGACAGCAGAACTAAAGACACTCGCAGAAGCAGACCTCCAGAACTGCTTCAGGAAGTGGAGCGAACCAGGGATTAAGTAGGTTCGCAGGAAGGAGGAGGACTTTAAGGGGGCTTAGTAGCATTGTGTTCTTTAACTGTAATCATTTTTTCTATTTAAACACACACTGTACTTCGTGATCGTGCCTAGTATTTGTCTATTCATGCACTCATCTGATGGAATGACATGAGGAATCACCCTCACTTTAAATTGTTATTCATTCTTTCTCTCACTTCTTTCCTCCTTCCTTCCTTCCCTTTCCCCTCTTTTTATTTTTTTCTATTTCCGTATAATTGAATCTGTGCTTGTTTAACGCTCCTAAAACAAGAACCATGACACTTACCTGCTGTGATCGGAGCACTGCTCACAATGGGAAGTTTACCCCTGCCAGCAGCACGCTCCTTTTGCTCAGTATCTCTCCAGTCAAGGGGGCACCTGCCTCTCTTCCGTTCTGTGTGCTCTTTACAAATGGGCCTCTGGCAATGATGGAGCGCAGCTCTTCTCCCTCGACCTGTGAAAGCTTTCTTTCCTGAAGGTCACCTCCTCACTTCCCGCCATTTTTGCTATGGGGTGGCTTCCAGATGCCTTGCCTTTCTGGCTTGCTGTTAACATTCATCTCATTGGGACGAGAAGGACTGTGGATCTCCGGCAGAACCTCCGGTTTCCTCAGCTCATTCCCTGGCCAACTGAGCAGCAGTGACACAGAAGTGGGAATGGCAGGGGCATAGGAGAATGAGGGCAGCCTGATCCCGAGACAGCCGGTCTCTGCAGCTCAGCTCTGGCGGCCTGCATCCTAGATTTATAGATGGCACCTGGTGAAGCAAGAGGATGCAAACCCAATGTGAAATCCAAGTATACCATCATCTATCTCTGTTTGGATCTTCTTTGGGGTTTTATTAATGACAGTAGATTTGATTAAATAAAGTTTACGCTGTAAGTACAGCTGGATCCAAGCATTAATGGGAAACCCCAGTTCCCCTGATGTTATCCTTTTGTCCTTTCCACTCATGATTCCTTTCCAAAACATTTGCTCTGAATCTGAAAAAAGTGAGGTCATATAATCTCATTTATTTTAAGGGCAAGTTTGGCACACCCAGCCTGGAAGCCCTGCAATGAAGGACTTTGTGCTGAGGATGCCATGTGCCTGGGACGTGCCTTGTCCTAACTAAGCTAGGTGATAAAGTCTGTATCATTGTGCCAAGGTGATGTTATCATTAGATTTGGGCTCAGATTTGGAATTTTTCCAACAGAAATCACATTCTAACAGGCTGTTAACTGAGACGTCATCTTGTAAGGTTACTAGAAGCTGGTTCAGTGAAATTTAGGTCCTTGCAAATGGCAACTCCTTGGGCTTTTCCTCTCGGGAAATCTAGAAGTCACATCTTTTTGGTACAAACTGTGGCCTGTGGGTCTGCTTATGATTTGCGCAATGATTTCTCCTTCTTAGCAGGACTGAGGTCTGGGTCATCTTCAAAGTCTTTTGTCAGTCTATGTCCTCCCTTGCACTCTTTCTCTGGTTCCTCTCTCAGGCTGATTGCCCTCTTGCTGCTATTGCTTCTTTGCCCTTTGAATCTCTTTCTCCCTCCTCCTCTTGCTTTGCCATTTCTCCCTCTGTTATTTTCTTGCCCTCTGGCTGTCCTCATTTATTGACCTTGCTCTCTTTCTCCCACTCTCCTCCCCTCTCTACCGCTTCTTACTGTAGCTTCATCTTGCTCTTTGCGCTTTTTCAATTTCCCTCTATGGTAACATCAGGTCTCTTAAACATAGGACAAACTCACTAGATTCTCCTTAGTACCCACAGGTGTTGGGTTGGTTTGATTCCATCCCATCATGACTCACCCATTCTTGCCACAACACTCGTCAAGCTCCAAACTGATGGGAAACCAGATAGGCATTTCTCCTTCTGTCCCTGACCTAGGCTCAGCCCCAGGCTGGCCCCTAATTGGAATCAGCAGATCCAGCACCAGGGCCAGGGCCAGCATCAGTGCCAACATTAGTCAGATCCCCCACGGTGCCAGGTGGGACAGGGCCAAGTCGTGTAATTAATGGCTAGTGTGTGCCTTTCTGATGTGCCTGCCAAAATGTCACTGTTACCCAGTAAGTGACAGCCATTGCTCACTGGTGAAAAGCCTTCCTCTACTTCTCACCTTTATATTTACTGTTTTTGAGACTCTAAAAGAAGATAGTGGCCCAGTCTCTTTTAGGCAGTTGCTAGAGGCAATAGACTGGTTGCAGAAGGAACTTCTGGATTTTTACCCCAGTGTTTGCATGCTAAAATCACCAATCTGCTTACACACAGCAGCATTATTTCTAATATTAAACTATCTACTCAATTCAATATGGCAAATCAGAAGAGGCACTTTCTCTTCTGGCTAGGTGGCCTATATGTTTTTTTTATGATTTGGGATTCTCATTCTTTTAGGAAAAGAATGCTAACAACAAATTCAAATGTCAACGACAAAAGTGGTTATATCTTCCTTCAAAAACACAGATGGAAATCCAATCTCTTCTTTGCCTTGTGATTTACTTCACCACATAAATTTGGGGAAGAAAAGTCAACAACTCACAATTGAATCTACTTCTGAATGTTCATCCTCCATTTGATCTCTTTGCATTTCTGTTTAGTGCTTTTTGCTTTCCACTCATCCCTCCAACCAAAGTCATTGCTTGGCATTTTCTTGTTTTAGAAAGTGACAAATAGACCAAGCAGAGAAAACACTGTATGTTTTGGACTAAAAATGAAATCATTAGGGTAAGTTTCTATTCTTGTCGCCTGGAATTTTACTCTGGTTCTGATTAAGCTCAACAAAGATATTATATTCGATGCTTTCCTGTAAATGTATGAGATGGGTTGCTATTGCATGTCCATGAATGGAAATATTAACAGATTCCACTTAGCTTCATCAGCCTCTGGCTTGATCTTCACACCCAAAAAGCCAACAGAGAGTCACTTCCCCAGCCCAAAGTGAGTAGTTCCTGTCTTGCCTGCGGCTTTTCATCCCAGTTCAAAAACAAGATCTTATCCAGTAATGTATGAGAGTAACGGAATAGCCACATTCTAATTTCTGTAATTTTCCTAGTAAGAAGCATCTGAACACTTCTAAGCTTCCCTCTCCCAGGACCGTGTTTCTGTCAGAATCATGGGTCCTCTCAAAACTTGTACCTTGGTGGTTGGAGTATTTCCTGGAGAAGGGAGTACGGCCTCTGGGCTGGCTTGAGATGATAAACAACAAAGGCTCATAACAAGTAAGTGGATCAGTCAAAGTATTCTGCAAACCAGAAAATCAGCACTAGTTTTGTTTTTCTAAGCGATTAGATAAATCCCATAAAAGAGAATATGTCAAATTCCACTCACACAATATTCCTATCATAGAAGCAGGAATGGACACTGTCAGTACAAAATCCACTGGACAAAGTGCTGCTCCTTTGAAGTGACCAGAGGTGTGGGCACCTAGAGTGGGAAAGAAGGGCCACAGAGCAAGAGCTCTGGGCACTACATCAACCTGTTTTTCTGTAAAATGCTGACCAAGAGGACCTTAAATGAGTATTTTTTAAAACTATGCAGAAAGCCCATAGTATATTGTCTGATACATCATACACAATAAATGTCATTTATCTTTCAGAGTAGTAATTCTATTTACTTCTCAACAACTATTCATGCTAGTGAAGAGCTTGATGAGCCCAGGTACACAGTGCTTCTAGTGACCCAGAAGGAAAGAGCTGTTCTCAGTCTGAGCGAGTGAACAAGAAAGAGCGAGCTGGCCAGTCCTCCTCCCGGAACAGCTGGCTGGCCACTTCTCTCACTGGGATGGAAGTGCCAGAAGAGAGCTACATTCTGTGCCCAGCCTTAAACTCTCAGAGAACTTCCTTCTTATAAGTGAGAGCCAATCACTGCCATGGAAACAGAAATGCTGGAAGCTGAGGGAAGGGATCAGGGAGAGCTTTTCCTCTCTGAGGAAGCCTAAGCCCCAGGCCCACAGATATGAAGAAATGGAAAAATTCAAAACAGCCTGCAAAAATGTGTGCTTATTCTTAGTAGATTGCATCAGTCAAATAGAAGAACCTGACTCACTTTGGAGGACCAAGGTACATAATTCCTTCTTTGCTTTTTGAAATGTGTGTATTATGTCCTTGTGACTATTATAGCTATTGCTCTTTTGAGATAATTCTAAAACTCTATCAAGGTTTAAACTGAAAAGTGTTGTCATCAACATTTTTTTGAAATACAGCATGGACAAAATAAGTGTCCGAGCAGAAAGAATGAAAAAAGCAGCTTCTGAAATGGTGCTGAAAATAGTGTCATGGAATATATAGGAAATCGTGAAAACAGATTTCATTCAAGGCCAAGCTCTTCTTACTGCTCGGCCGAAACTCATATGGACCTAAAGAATGCATTGAACTCTACTGGAAGAGACCACATGACCTCAAGGCTTGACTCTCGAGGCCTTGGGAAACATTGGCCAGACTCTCAATACAAAATCCTCAGGACAAAACTGCAGTTCTTTAATTTTTTAGAGATGTCGATGGTGATGATGGTGACGGTCATAATGGCGGCGGTGGTACTAACGGTGGAGGTGGGTAATAGTGAAGGTAAAATAGTGGAGATGGTAATGCCGGTGGTGACCATGGGCAGGGACTGAACAGTGGTGGTGAGGAAGCATCAGGAGATGGTGGGGGTGGGAGCTAAGAGGATAATGGCCCTGGGGATGGCTGCAAAGTTGGTGGCAGTGGTGGTGGCTGTTAAAGATGGTGCTGAATCAGAGTCTTGACCTCTGTAAAGGCTGTAACTGATTTGAGAAGTGAGCCGAGGAAGGGGAAACACTTAGATCCCTGGACTTGATGAGCGCAGGTACACAGGAAATGTTTGCTACTCTTCTCTGCCAATAACCACTCCGCCTGCCTTTTGGAACTTTTTTTCTTTAGAGACAGTGTAGGCAAAACAAGCTTTACAACCAATAGTACAGTGTGTATCTGCCTAAGCATATATACTGTTCTAAAAGTTGTAACGTTTGGCGATTTGCTTGCTTATTCTATTTTTAATTTTTTTTATTTTTTTTATTTTTTTGGCTTTTATCCTCAAAGAGTCGAATATATATTTTGAGAATATATAAAACAGGTCTGGGGAAAGAAGGAAATGTAGCAAGAATGCAAAAGAAAACATGGGCAGAAAGTCCTGGACGCAGGTGGGTGGGCACCGTGCTGGGAGACAGCAAGGGGAGAACCCTTCGTACACAAACTAAACCGAACTTGGGTTTAGGTAGAATTTAGAAATAACTGAGGCCAGCACACAGTCTGACAGAATGGGTGAGGGGCCCTGGGACAAACCTGAGAGCTGGAGCTGCGACCAGTGGCTGGGCCCAGGGGCTACTGGGGCAGTCAGTCAAATCCCCACCTTCCTGAGGACAGAGGATGACACTCTGGAAGGCCAGTGAGGTGCTGCAGCTCCCTTCCCAGACAGAGGCCTGGAGCCAGCAACTCGGCCGATTCACAAAAAAAGGAGCGCGATGCTAACAAATGGTTTTCATTATCATAGTGCAGTCTCCACCCTCGTTCTGTATGTGTGTGCTCTGCTCTTTTCTTTCTTTTTTCATCTTCTCATGGCTTGTAACTAAACAATGAGGTGATTGCCATCCCAGTGGATTGCATAACCTACCCAGAGGCTGGGCTGGGGCATAGCCTCGTGTAAGGGAATTCAGGACAAGAACAATAAGCACCCTGGAATCATGGAGGGGTTTGTTATGCACAACACCTGTGTATGCTTTTTAGCGCTTGTAATGAAGGCTGAAGGAGGGTCTGTATCTTGGCTCCTCGGCAGCACACCTGGCAGCCCACCACTGTGGCCTTTTCCTGCTTAAATAAATCCCACATCGCCAAAGTGAAGGGAACCTCTTTCCATTATCTAGGCATGTGGAATGGGACCACTTATTATTTCCCAATATTCTATGAAATAATGATTTACTTCGGGTGCATGAACTGGCACCGCTGTGCGAAGAGTTTTCCATTGTGCTCCATAAACCTTCATGAAATGCCTACACCAGGACAGCCCCATGGATAAAAATACACCTAAAACCTCAAGAAGTTAATAAGCCAGCAGGAGTCTGAATTTATCTTCAGCCTTTGAATGCCCCAGCATATGTTTGACCATGAAAAATGCACTCCATGTTGTATTCATTCTCCTTGTGACTCACTTTCCCTCTGAAACGGCGACTGCCCCAAGCAAAGTTGCTATTAATTTACAGCGCCTGGCAAATTTAGCCGGAGCAAGAGATCGCTGCCCTCAGCAAGCCGCGGCTGTAACTGGAGCTGGAGCGACTTCCTCCCTCTGACTGAAATGGATCATTTTAAAAGCAACTGTTTCAGTTTGTGACTCAGCATCTTTGCTGGCAAATGATTGTAGATAATCGTCCCACAGCTGCAGAGCGGGTGCTGCAGTTGCTCCGTCCCACTGAGCATGTGCAAGACGACCGGGACCCTGCGCTGGCTCCTTCCAGCTGGAGAGGGCCACATGGGGGCACATGGGGGCACGGGGTGGACAGCAAACAGTGTTTTGTCTCCTGTACCCAGCTGTGCCAGCAGCTCCCTACCTGCTTGTGGCCAAATAGCTTTCATAAAATCAGTAAGACTAGCTACTGGTACTATTTATATAGTACCATCTCGTTGCTGGGCACTAGGCTATTCAACGCTTATTCAGTTTAATCCACTTAATTGCCCAATGTGCAAGGTGTAATTGTTCTGACTTTTAAAAGGAGACACCATGTGCAGGAAGGTTAAGTCACACAGCTGGTAAGTGACAGGGCTGAGATGCATGTGTCAAGGTGGGCTGGACCGAAGAGCTACAACTGGCTCTTCACAGCTCTAACAGTGTGATGATGGCAGGACAACAGGTATAAAGATTCTAACGTGAATGTGTTTCTATTTCTCTGAATCTGAGTCATTTAAACTATTCCTACTTAGAAACAAGAGGATGACTGGCTGGTTTCTCTGTGTGTGTATGTGTGTGTGATGACTGAGTGTGGAAAACTGCCCTCCTCTCTGGAATTTCTAATTACCCACAGTGTTCTGGGTCTCTGGAGATAGATGCACCCTGTGGGTCGCTTGTTAACTCGCAGTGAAGTTCTCCAGTGCAGAGATTTTCTGTTGCTCATGTTATCATGGTCAAATAAACCCAAAAAGGAGAAAGACCCCTAGAAGATTGGGAATATTCTGAAACACAGTTACATGAGAATCAAATGACTTTAGAGGGGACAGCAGGTTTTAGTCTCCCCTGACCTTTCCTCCTATGACAATGAAAGAGGGAGATGAAGTTCCTGAACATGAGCTCAAGAATGCCCACTCCAGAGCCCTTCATTACAGTTAACCACCAACATTCCCCACGTGGGACCAGGGTGGTGAAAGCCATAGACAGGAAGTTGCCCAAATAGCACAAAGCCCCCCAACAAACACACATGGAAATAAACTCTTCATTTCCAGCTCGTGTCTTAGCCAGTTACCTGGGATTTGTGCATGCTGCGTGCCTGGGCAAAGATAGGCTGAGTTATCTCTTTCATGCCTTGAGTCAGATTTTCTGGGTGTGAAGTCAGCAGACAAGCCAGGAAATGTCAGCACAGAAGGGTGAAGGAGATGACAACTGAGTGACAGCTGCAAGTCCAGGTGTCCACTGTATCCCCTGTGATGTGTCTGGTGCTGGCTACTTGTGATCCTGTTTTCTTGGATGCAGGGTGATTGAGCTGCAGCGATTTTTGCAGTGAAACTGAAGTCCAGCTGCTCAAACAGAATGGCCTCATCTCACGGACACTTTAACGAGTAAGGGTGGCGTTTTACTGGAATTCCTTTCTTTAAGTCCCTTGGCTCATCCCCTACACTCCTTAATAGAAGGATGGGTGGCTGTTTTAAAAGCCCTATGATCCTGTGTGTCTGTAAGCCAGGCTTTCTTTCTGATCTTTTTTCAGTGCTGTGGATCTTTAGCTTGTCTTAATTTTTGAAGCTACATCTGAATTGCATTATAGACTTATGTGTTGTAACATTTCTTGACCTATTGCTTGGAAAACATACCACACACTAAGAGGAAAAGGCTCACTCAAGAAGAGCTGAGGACATTTAATCCTATAAAGCACATGGACTAAAGGGCTTCAATCTAAGTTAACATTCACGGGCACCGCTTTGTCTTCATTCAAGTTCAGTCCAGGTGGCCATCCCGGGTCTGCTGTGGAAACCTCAGTAGGTGCTGTTACTGTCAAATGCTAACTTTGACCCTGACTAACACCTGAGAGCTCCCTTTGTTCCCAGTCTTGCTGCAAGCATGAGAACAACAGACCAGGAAAAGAGCAAATGTGTAGCTGAAACAGATCTTTTTCTTGTGGTTTAAAGATCAGCCAATTGGAACCAAGGAGATGTTTTCTTAAGATCGCAGAAAAGTTTGAAAAACTGTTGGATTGTTCTTGGCACTGAAGTGGAGATTATAGATATATCATTAGTATTACTGTGCTGATGGCCTATACTAGAAAAACTTATTTAGCAACACATTCTTGCAAAAAATATTCTGCCCCCAACTCTGTTATGGAAGGTTGCTTTGTGTTTAAATCTTATCTTCTACCACATGAATATCCTTGTAATTACCTATACTTTGAAAACCTCTCCTCGGTGTTGGCTATTACAGAAATCACGAATGGTTCCACTCAGGTAAACAACATGCACACTGTGGCCAGGCACACTCACGTTCAGAGCAAATGTTTTCATTCTGAAGCTCAAGGTCAGCCAGCCACAGTGACTTCTTCTTTAGCTGCCTGGCTCCCAGGGGGGAAATGCTGAGAAGAGTTTTGTAATTTACTTCAAATCTCCCAAAGAGCCATAGAACCGTTTCTTTAAGGAATGTGACAGGGCACTTTAGAATTGTCAGCATAGAAATGTTCAGTCAAAAAGAATAGCCGTTTTGCTGAACCGTAATACTTCCTAAGCCCTTGGTACCAGTTGCACTATTTTCCTATTGGATATGCCAAAACCACTAAATAGTTAAAATACATCAAATCATCCCAAAGTGGCCAAAACTGAATTTTTTTCCAAAAAGAAGACAGAGCTCCTAGTTAGCAAACCTCATGGTCATATTCCATCTTAGAAAACTTTTGATTAGGATAAAAATTAGGAAAACTGGCAACACAAAAGACGTCAGTTTTTTTCCCCTTTATGTATAGGTTCAAAGTAAGAACTAACAGACGAGGAGAGAATTAAGGAGAATAGTTACAGAAATGAAAATCACTGAAATAACACCCAAAATTACTGTACTGCAAGAACATATTCCTACTGTTGTTTCTACTGTTTTCCCAACGCAATTCTGCCAGATGGGAAGTAGGAGGAAGCGGGCAGCAGCTGCTCTGACACCTTTGGTGCAGTGAAAGCTACTCTTGGGTGCAGTCATTGTTTCACGGAACAGCATAGGATGAATAGGCCGAAAAGACTTTTGGGTCAAGCATTCCCAAGTCTTTAGCATTCTGAATGTCAGTAAATAGTCCTTAGGCTTGTTAATACTTAGCCAGTCCAATACTAGGCCATCAGCAAAGAATATTTAAAGTGTCATGGAAGAAGAAAAAGAAAACCTTCCAATTCACAAATGTCAACTTAGAGCTAGATGATTTGGGGGGCAGGAAAAGGGACGACATTCCCTAGCATCTATAAGCCATATTCTCATGCCTTTTTGATTGTTCCTAATGGGAGCATATCTACACTTCATATTTTTCTGCAAGATATTAATCTCTTGACAATTTCTCTTAATCACCAGCTCACCAGAGCCAATGCTAAGCTTCCTGGTGGCTCTCAACCTTGTCTCTACACCGGGGTCACTGAGAGAGCTGGACAAAATCCTGATGCCCAGGCAGCATTCCAAACCAACAAAATCGGGCTCTCTGGAAATGGGACACAGGCAGTGGAGTATGGAAAGCTCCCCAAAAGAGCCCAGAATATGGTCAGGGTTAAGACCCACTGCTGTAGAAAACTGGGAGGCAGCAGAAATTGGGAGCCAGAGAAGTAGATAAAGTCCTCCACAAAATTCAAGCATAAAGGACTTGGGAGATATTTATTAGCAGAGTTAGACGGTTTCAATAGGTGCAGCTAATGCCATAGCGGCAAACTGTGTGCAAGATAATTTCTTCCAACTTCTTATCTATATACTGATGAGATTTTTAACAATTTACCATTAATTAAAATTTCCTGGCTGAAATTATCATTAGGGCATAAAGAAAAGGGAGGGGAAGCTGAAGCAAGAGTCCACAGAAAGTCATACAAGCAGACCTGCCTCCAGGGGTCTAGAAAGGGGAGGAGCCTTTGACTGTCCTGCAGGAGGAACAGATCAGTGGGCAGAACCCAGCCACAGACTGACTCGAAGTCAGTGCTCCCTTTGCCTTGGATCCCTCATCCCCGGGGAAGATGCAGTTCGATGGGGGCCAGCACGGAACCCCTAAAGCGATGGTGCTGAAACTTAAGTCTACATCATGGTCATTCGCAGGGCGTATTAAACCACAAATTGTCTTGTTTCACTCCCAGAGTTTTTGACTCAGGACAATCGAGGTATGTCACAAGAATTTGCATTCTGGGCCGGGGATTTGGCTCAGTCGTTCTGCTGCCTGCCTCACAAGCACAAGGACCCGAGTTCAATCCCTGGTACCAAAAAAAAAAAAAGAATTTTCATTTTTTTTTTTTTTTTTTTTGAGTTTATTGGTACATTTAG
>NW_022900945.1:45823727-45834852 GCF_012274545.1 Fukomys damarensis | reverse complement strand
ATCTAAATATTAAAACAGAAACATTAAACTTGCTGGAAGGTAAGTTAGGCAGAACTCTGGAAGACATTGGTATAGGAAAAGAATTTATGAACAAATCCTCAGTAGCACGGGAACTAGCAGAAAGAATCAACAACTGGGATCTCATCTTACTAAAAAGCTTCTGTACTTCAAAAGAAACCATTAGCAGAACTAAGAGACAATCTACAATGTGGGAAAAAATTTTTACCAGCTGTACCTCAGACAAAGGACTATTATCAAGGATATATAAAGAACTCAAAACAATCAGTCCCCCCAAATATAAAGACCCGATCCAAAAATGGGCATCCGAAATGAACAGACATTTCTCATACAAAGAAGTAAAAGCAGCAAGAAAATATATGAAAAAATGTTCCACATCACTGGTCATTCGAGAGATGCAGATGAAAACAACACTGAGATTCCACCTCACCCCACAAAGAATGGCTGCTATCAAGAAATCACACAATAAGAATTTTCATTTCTAACAAGTGTCAAAGATGCTATAATGGATGACACTTTGAGGATTACTGTTAAAAGCAGGAAACCTAGGACAGGCCAGCATCTAGGAGAGGTACACCAGATATTAATAGTACTTTTGTGTGCACGGACGTGTGTGTGTCTGTGTGTGTGTGTGTGTGTGTGTGTGTGTGTCCTATAGAGAAGGTAGAGAAGGAACAGAAGTTGATATTGAGGTGACCTGGGATTTATTTCCATACATTTATCACAATTGTGAGAGCCATCTGATTTTTTCTTAAGTGATTAGTCCATGAGAACAGACAAGTCTTTAAAAATAGATCTTCATTTGGGTTGTTTGTCCCTCATATATTTGCATTAGAAATCGGTAATATTTAAATTGGATTTAATTTTAGAGCTCTAACCTTCACTTAGCATGAGACTAAACACAGTAACAACGTGATCTATGAAATCATTTAATGTTTCAACATTCTGGGCAGGGAATTTCTCTCCAGTAGCAAACTATTCCCATACCAAATGAGAGAAGACCAAAGACAGGGGAGATGCTGGACAGAGGCTCAACCAGGCTAATCATGAGATTAGCAGGAGCCCTAACCTACGCCTGGGTGGCTTGAGCAGAAGTTACAGACAGAAGGCCAGATGCCATGATTACGTAGGTTGCAGGTACAGGGATTGATTGTAGATAACCACAATCATCACCCCAAGAAGGCGGGTCTGCTTAAGTTGTAGGATTTTATATTTAGACTGATTTCATTTATTCTAATGATCTTGAATGGAAGGTATGCTGGTCTTAGAGGAACACCCAGCATATTTATAGGCAGCTAGTCTTACTTCTTTGGTTATTCCACAGATTAAAGTGAAAGCTTTTTGTATCTCATAGGAAGCAGGCCAGAGCAGTGAGAGCAGCAAAGTCCATTAGCACCCACTAATGTATAAGATCCATCACATTCTCCTTTCACCCTGCTCCACAACACCCCATAAAACCTGTGTTGCACTTCTATCCCACTCTTGAACGCAGAAGTTCTGTAGTGACTTTCCCGCCCTTCCTCCCTGATGAACTATTCTTCCTTCAGAGCTTTGTTCAGCTGTTACTTCCCTGTGGACATGTCTGACTAGTCTGGACAGATAAAACCAATTTCTGCCCTCTGTTTCCACAGCATGTGAAATACACATCCTATTTATCAAAGTGTACTTTAAATTCTTAGTCTGGTGCTTGTGTTTCCTCAGTTCTAGAGTATCTGCTTTAGGAAGCCTTATATCTTATTCTCCTTTAAATTCTGAGCATCTGGCCCAGTGGCTTATTACAAGGCTTACAAATTTAAGTGGTTCATTAATGAAATAAATGTTAGGGTGGAGGAAGCATCATTTATTCATCCAGTAAGGATGCAAATTGGAAAACATTAGTAGCATAAGAATCTCAGGCACTCTGAGTCGGAGGAAACCTTAGGTATCGTTTGTGGCAGCTACTGACCCTGTGGAAGAGGAAACTTGGAGTTACCTAGCAATGCCAAGTGACTTACTCAGGAATCAGAGGGAATTGGATCCAGACATAGGTCTGTGGCTTCTCTGCCCTTCCACCTGTGAGGTTCAGCCAAACCCCGAGATGCGGAATTTGAGGAACAGATGGGGTCCCCTTGCCTGTGAGTAATGGGGCCAGATAATGCCCACATTATCTTAGCCCAGGGGAAGCGCTGACATCCCCGTGACAGCATGAACGTGGTGTTTGCCACAGAGTCTAACGATTTTAAAGGGTGTTTGAATGTGTTTTACCTCTAGGCCTAACTTTCATAAGAATATTGATTTTTTTTTTTCCTATTAACTTCTAAGGCAAAAAGGACATTTTGAGCAGGTTTGGAAAGGAAGAGGAATGAAAACATCCCAGTCTTCCACTTCCTGATTCCTAGCAGCATGAATCCACTCCAGGCCCTTCCTATCTCCCTGTGCTCCAGCTCCTCTTCGTGGTTGGGGACCTGAGTTGCTGTGATGGCCTTTCAACCTCTGCTTCCACAGCCCGAGACGAGAGCAGACTGAAGGGGAAATGGCTGGGATCCACACTGGAACAGGGCATGATGAGAGGAAGGGATTCTGGAGTGGGAAAGAGCACGCAGGAATAATGAAGGTGTCGTTGCAGAATTGTCTCTACAACAAATTCTGCGATACACATAAGAGCTCACCGGGTGATTCATAAAACATGTCACCCTCCTTCTTACGACCCTCACTCTATTCCTATCTGCAAAGGATTCCGCCATAAGTCCTGGCTATGTCCCTGTGGACCTGGCTTTTAGGCCTTTCCAGCTCATTCCGTAGGTCTCTGCCATTCACGCTTAGTCACTTTAATCTATCTCTACCCGAGGACCTTCGCACTCGCTGTGCCTTCTGCATGGAATTCTCTCATTTCCCTTCATTCTTCAGATCTCAACTTGAGGACTACTTCCTCGGAGAACTCTTCACCGAGCAGCCTTCATACAGTGGTCCCTTGATACACCTTTGGCTCTCATCAGACTCAGCTTATTTCCTTCCTGGCAGAAACAGAATCTGAAGATGTTTATATATGCAAAGACATAAGATCCATGGAAGTAGAGGTCCTCGTCTGTCTTATTTCCTGTGGTGCCTCCAACACCTAGAGCAGTACCTGGCGTGTAGTAGGTGCTCAGGGAATATTGCTGAATAAGTGAAAGAAGCACCTGCATCGATTCGTTTACAGAAGTGACAAGTGAAAGAGGAGAATGCGTCTATTGCTTCTAGAAACAACTAAAATCAAGTCAAATTTTTTCTCACTGTGTTATCTACCAATCCCTAAAATTTGACTTTCAGCATGGCTCTCTGAGAGTCATATCATCACTCAGTATGAGCTCTGGGTTGTGTACCAGGTGATGAGGTCGTCTTATGCATTTTTGTTTGGTTTTTGTCTGGTTTTGTTTTTTATTTTTGGTACCAGGCAGTGAACTCAAGGCCTTGTGCTTATGAGGCAGGCAGCAGAACCACTGAGCTAAACCCCCAGCCCTGTCTCATGCATTTTTATCAAACCATCAACTTGCTCTGAATGGTCATGACTTCATCTTCTTTTTTAATTTTTATTTTTTATTGGTAATGTTTGCAGTACATAATGATTATATTCCTAGTAGGGAGCTCGTACATGTACATAACACATCTTAATTCTTTTTCTCATCCCCTTTTCCTGTCTCAACCACCCTCCCCCCATCTCTTGATTCCCTCCCCTTTTGCAAAATATCTGTCTTCCTGTTTCCTATTATCTATCTTTTATTTTGCTCTTTGTTTATATTTTGGGCTTTTTATATAGTAGAAACCGTGTAGTATTGGCGTAATTTAGCTTAGGCTGGCAGTGTTCGGTCTACACCTCTGTGCATATGTAATGTGCAGAATGATTTCTCCTTGGGTGCAACTTTAGGGTCTGTTGAAGCAGGACTTTGGTATGGGTCTAGGAGTAACTACACCAAGTGTAAAACCAGCCATGATGGCATCCAGTCTTAAATCAAGAGCTTGGTCACAAGTGTAAGAGGAGGCTCCTGTAAAAGCAGGGCCAGCCATCTTGGTAGCTGGATTCTAGCTCTTCCTAGACCCTGATGCTGGTAAATTCCTGGAACTCAGAAAATATGACTTGGCCTGTTAGCACATCCCTCCCCCTGCCCAGGGCACAGATATCCATACATTCGCTGGGGAACATGGTGGAGGGTCCATCATCTAACATCAGCTCTCCTTCTCTACAGAGTTCTGGCCTGTGGTCGTGCAGTGCAGGGGGCTGGATGGCATGCTGGACCCAAGCTCAGCTCAGCGTCTGGGCCCAATAACGGCATTGCCAAGGGAGCAGCTTTCTATCCTGGCCACACTGAGGTAAGTACCTGTTGGGTATCTGCCTCAGCAAAGTTTCTGGGTCTGGAGCTTCCGGGAGCAAAGGCCTCAAGGGATAGAACAGTTGGAAATGACAGGAGGAGGAAAGGGGGTTAGATCCTGCTTAGTGATTCTGCAAATGTGGCCTTCCCAGTCTGTCCAGAAAGGAAGTCCCTCATGTCCTCAGGCCGGCCCCATATCCAGGGACACAGCCACAGAACACAAGACCTCGAGTAGACAGCATAAGTTGGACCCTTCATACATTGCCTAATGGGGCTGTCTCAGGAGGTGACCTCAGAAACAGAAAGTCCACAATTACACTCCATGCTCTAGGCCAGTGAAGCAGGAGAGTGTAGAAAAGTTCTGGATCTGAACCCTGGCAGGCCTGGCTCTGAGTTCCGTGTCCACCAGGCATATGTATTGACCAAGTTTCTTACTCCACCTTTGTCCTCATCTGGAAAATGGGAATATATGACCTACCTCACGGGTTTGTTGTGATGGGTAGAAAATCACATCAAATTAAGTGATGATGGTAGTCCTTGTTTCACCGAATCCACTGTAAGACGTGTCTCTAAGAATTCAGACCAGCTGATTCTGTCCCATACTTGCAGCCAGTGCACCCATCCTGGAGACCAGCTAAGCCACAGGTACCCGTGTGCACTGGTGTTCTTTCTGCATATTTCTATCATAGGCATTTCAAGTGTTTTGTTTGAGCAGCAGACCAAGGGTCCTAGGCTGAGATGATCACAGATAGCTGCATGACCCCGAGTCTCTAGCCTTTTCAAGCCTGTCCTCCAGAAAATTATAGCATCAGCCTAGTTTTGTGGTTCTCCAAATGTGGTCCGCAAGTCAGCCACATCAGTGTTCCCTGGGAACTTGTTAGAAATACAGATCCTCCCACTACTACCAAATCTATAGACTCAGACATTATAGGTGCGGAGCACTGCAGTTGGGTTTAATCATCTCTCCAGTGATTCTGATGCCCTGAAGTCTGAGAGCCTCTAGATTTCACTCACTGATATCTCACTCAGGCCCTGCCTCCTCCAATAAATCCTTTCTAGGAGATGCCAGCACAGGAGCCGAATTTTATTCTGTCCCTTCTCTTTGTGTTCAGCCTAGGACACCTTAGGGATTCCTCCCTAGGGAATCGTGGAGCCACAGAATGCCTCCTGGTCCCAACAGCCAAGAGCATCTGACTTTGGGTTACAACCAAAGGCAGCAGCCAATTTACATTCCGAGCGGAGGCCAAGTGTAAAGGAATAAATAACCCTCGACCCTCTCTCAGAGTGTGGTGAGGGAGGTGGATGAGGCTGTATTTCCTCAGCTACAAGAATTCCTCCTTGTCAACGGTTTGACTCCGGAGCCTGAGAGTCACTGACTATTCTTGGCACCTCTGTCTCCAGGACAGACTGAGTCATCCTACTTCCCTCTACAGCGCACCTCCATGGCCATAGTTGCCAGGCCCTTCCTGTAATTTCGACTTTCTTAGCCACAGATTTCTGGCTATCACTCAGCTCTGTCCAGCAGCTCCACCTCCTATTCAGATGAGGATGGAACTGTGACAATCATTCGGCAAGCACCAGGGATATCTATTATTATTGAAGCGTGTGAGCCCTGGTAATCTGTGCACAGACGGCACTGCGAGCCCAGGAAGGAGCCAGGAGGGCCAGGCAGCCCCTGGGGGCTGGATGCAAAACCATCCTGATGGAGCTCGCCATTCTCAGTCCTTTATCCTGCATCCTGGGTTGGAGCAGAACTAATAAAGAGCACTCACACCTGACATGGAACATGTCCCTTTATGCGAGCCCCTAATTGCATCTTCCCAGCTCATCACTCAGCCCTCAGAGCTGTGCTTGATGAAGCCACATGGAGAGCTGTCATCTGTTCAGGAGAAAAGCTTCAAAGGTTGTTTGTTTCAAAAATAAATAAACAGACTTTCCCCCGGCTTGCTTTAAACAAGGAGAGATATAAGCCGTGCATTATACCCCTAGAATAGAAAGCACATGAGTCATTTATTTTCTTTGTGTCTACTAATGGTTACTTAAAAAAACACTTTCCTAAAAATTTAAAGAGATTCTAGGAACACACTACTCTAAGCAAATCAAGTATTAAAAAAAAAACAGGCTGCTTTTTAATATAAAACCATGGAGACCTGTTTGAGATATTTTCAAATCTAAATGCAACAATCTGTCCATGACTCAAGTCTCCGTTGCCATTAAATGATATCAGGTAGGTATCAGGTGGCAACTTGACAGTGCGTTTAGAAGTAGCATTGGACTCTAGGAACTCTGTGACATCAGTTTAGCAGAAGGAGCAGATAGATGCTAGGTAGAGTAGAAAACTTTATAATATTGTAAAGTTTAAAAATATTAGAGTTGGAAGATATTTTAAACATAATCGGTCAGATGGAAAAGGAAGTTTATCTCCCTGGGAATTAGAAAATCTTTCCAGTGGCAAGACACTGAAATTGAGTGTTGAAAGGATAAAGGATTTCAGTGACAGAGAAGGAGAGCAGAAAGGACTACGGAGGGTAAGAGGAGCATCTCTGGGGGCAGGGGGAGGAGGCAGAGTCTGGAGCAAGGGCCATGGTAGAAGGGCAGGAAGTGCCCCAAGAGCTCATGTTCCTAGAGTGCAAGCTAGGAGAGGCGAATAGAAGGGGGAAGGTCCTGGTGCCAGGCTAGCAGTCTTTCTGCTCACTGGACAAAGGCCCACCACTGGCTTCTTTGAGTGACAAGGTCAAAGCAGGGCTTTGAGAAGCTGCCTGTGGACGGCAGGGATGAGAAGCACTGGAAGAAACAAGTTGAAGATCCAGGATGTCAAGTGGGAGACAGTTCCTACAACCTGGGCTACAAAAGTGAGGATGGAAAGAAAAGTACAGTCTCAAGGAGTGCCACCACAGCAGAGCTAACGTGGCTAGAGAGAGGACAGGGAGGAGAAATGCAGAGTGCAGGGATGAGCTAGGTTTGGGTGCTAGTGGAAGAAGATCTAATGATTCTAATAACAGGAAAGGAAGTTATGGACAAGCACATTTAGGGAGATTGAGATGATGATCACAAGAAATACTAGTGGCAGAACTGCTTTGTAGCTCATCAATTAATCCAAAATGGGGCTGACGCTATTGAAATCAGAAGATAAAATAAATATAGGAACACAGAAGGAGAGAGATATCAACACACTTGATGAAGATCTGGGGTTTGGATAAAAAATGCCAGCATCTGTGAAAAGTTGTCCTCATAACGCTGCAGATTCACAATTAGCTCCAGAGGGGCAGGTAGACTAGAGGCCCAGGTCTGGCATCTGCTCCACAGAAAGCTCATGAACTCCTCAAGAGGATGAGCTGAGCCATGGAGACTGTGGAGAAGGCAATGGGGAGCAACGAATAGATCATTCCTCACTTCCATTAAAACTAAATTTTAGTCCATTTTCCTCCCAACAAGTGTTATTAATTTGGATACAAAAGGATGGATTTCAATTTTTCTTCTTCTCCCTTAATTCACCTGATGAAAGATATTATGTACTTTTTTGAAGAAAGAAATGAAAGCAGAAAAGAAGCAAAAGTCAAAGGCTTGAATTAGGTGCCAACAAATAATGAATTCTTTATGAGTTGGCTGGACATTTATCAGCAAGACCATTGGCCAGCAACTGTGATAGTGGTCAAAGCCCAAATATGCCACCCCCTTCTCTGCATGGCTGGCTGAGAAACTGGAGCAAACAAAATCATTCTACGAAATAACCAAAGAGAAAATAATTTGGTGGTTTCCTTCTTGGTATCTCACCAAAGAGCTATCTGCTTCCCACTGAATAAAAGCACAGTATTGAGAACTCCCTATTTCAAAGCACACTGGGAATGTGGTGGGTAACCCTGTGCACAAAGCCAGAAAGAATCCATGACTAACTATGGTGGAGAGAAAACAGGGGCAGGATTCTCTGGCCTCCCCCATTCCGTTTTTCCCTTTATCTCCTGACAGTCTTTGAGGTCTTACTACATGCAAGATGCTGCATGTGGTGGTGGCATGATTGAAATACATGTCACATGTCTTCTAAAGCACACTCAGGGGGACAGAGAGAAGGCTGTGCAGTATGCTGGGAAAAATGAGAGATACACTCTAGGGTACAGGGTAAGCAGCTATACAGATGGATGCGACATGCCGTCCCTTTCAGGACCTCTCAGGCAGTGGGACACAGGCCAACACTTGCTTTGGAAGAAGTCTGGGAAAGGGAAAGCAGTGTGCTGGGAAAAGTCATGGGTGGAGGGTGCTCAGAGAGGGAATGATCAACAATGGACCTGACCATGACACAGCGAGATCAAAATGACTGCAAATGAACAGACCTTGTGAGAACCCATTTAATCCTAGTAATAACCCTGAGAAATGCATTTATTGCCCACATTTATCAGTGAGAAAACAAAGTCTCAGAAGGAGTAAGTGGCTTTCTTCTTGCTAACAAGTAGTTGAGCTGGATATCCAAAGTTTTTTAACCCTACATCCAACGTGGAATTCCTTTTATTACACAAATGTAGCAGGGAAAAAAACACACAGGCACATACAGATAGACTATTCTGAAGTTCTAAGGTTCAGTTTGCAGTTTGTTTTTATAGTGCTTGGGGTTGAACCTAGAGCCTCACACATTCTAAGCAAGTTTTTATTTTTCTTTTTTTGAGACAGAGCCTCATTAATTTGCCCAGGCTGGCCTCAGATTTGCAATTATCCTGCCTCAGCCTCCCAAGTAGCTGGGATTACCAGGGTGTGCCACCGCACATTGCTAGGAGATCACTTTTGATTGGCGGGATCTGATAAGGCTTCAAAGAGAAGGTGGTCTCTATGCCAAGCTTGAAAAGTAGGTAGGAAGCAAAATGACCTCTGAGAGAGGGCAGGGGAGATGGGAAAAAAGATAAAAGTTAATGAAACACTCTCTAGGGGCACCTCTAATCCCACTAAGGAGAAAATGAGAGGATGTAGGGAGGGAGATTGGGGGAGTGGCATTTTCTATGCATCTACAGGAGTGAACAGGGGCTCAGCAGGGGCAGCTGAAGGTCCCCCAGAGCAGAGCTGTCCCAGGATGACTCAACTCATCTGCACTGCATTGTAGGGCCCTCGTGGGGACAGACAGCTTCATGCCACTTGGTCTTTACTAGCATAAGAGCAAATAGTAAAAAGGAAAGACATGTTTAAGAATGAAAGGTAAAGGGATGGAAGGAAGAACAGACTGGCTTAGTAATCCCAGTGGTGGGATCTAGTTGGCTCTACTTTTGTGACTTTGGCCTGCTCGTTGATCTTCTGTGATCAGTTTCCTTGCATATGAAAAATAGTAATTTCTAACCCAACCCACAAACTATTGAGAAGTTAGAAGTGAACACATATGAAAAATGACAAAACTTCTCCCGAAGAGGGACCACTAGCAGTAGCAGTGTCCTATGTGTGGGTGGTGGTTGAACACACGCATGGAGTTGAATAACACGGTCCGGGAGCCACAAGTCTCTTGCCAAACATGCTGGCTTCAGAATGCACAGCAAGGGCTCTGAGTCACCAGATCTCAGACCCAACTCGGAGCTGTTGTCTGAAGGGGAGTGTTCAGTGCCCAGGCTTTGGGCAGGACATGTCTCCAGCAGCACCTCCCAGAGCCTTTCTGGGAGCATCAAACTGCTGGGCAGGACCAGCACCTTCACATCCGAGACTCAGGTGCCCTGGGCACCCACACTGTCCACCCTCTATTGCCTCGAGGAATCTGAGAGTGATGTTCTCATGCTCATACCATGCTGCTGGGCAGGATTTGAGGGGCTCCATCCCTTCCAAAGAGAGGGTAACCACACACCCAGACCATCTGAGTCAGGCCCATTTTATGCCTGCCTTTCCCCTGTAAGTATTGCTAACAGCCCCTTCATTCCCAGAAAGAATGATTTACATCGGGTCTTCTCGCCCATAAACTACCCAGTGAAAGCTCCTGGGACCCTCTTGGGAGGTCCGCTCTGACCTTTTGCTACCACTTCCCACTTCTCCCTTGGCTAACCCTCCTGTCTTCCACCCCAGGTGCACAGCGTAATGTCCATGTTGTTCTACACTCTGATCACAGTGTTTTTGATCGGCATCCAGGCAGAGCCCCACTCAGACAACCATGTCCCATCGGGAGACGCCGCCCCCCACGCCCACTGGACTAAACTCCAGCACTCCCTTGACACAGCCCTCCGCAGAGCCCACAGCGCCCCGGCGGCACCGATAGCTGCCCGGGTGGCAGGGCAGACCCGCAACATCACTGTGGACCCCAGACTGTTTAAGAAACGGCGGCTCCATTCGCCCCGCGTGCTCTTCAGCACCCAGCCCCCACCCCTGTCCACCGACACCCAGGGTCTGGACTTGGCGGTGGACAGTGCGGCGTCTGGGAACAGGACTCACAGGAGCAAGCGGTCACCCACCCACCCGGTCTTCCACATGGGGGAGTTCTCGGTGTGCGACAGCGTCAGCGTGTGGGTCGGGGACAAGACCATAGCCACGGACATCAAGGGCAAGGAGGTGACCGTGTTGGCAGAGGTTAACATTAACAACAATGTATTCAAACAGTACTTCTTCGAGACCAAGTGCCGGGACCCCAGTCCCGTGGACAGCGGGTGCCGGGGCATTGACTCCAAGCACTGGAACTCATACTGTACCACGACCCACACCTTCGTCAAGGCGCTGACCACGGACGACAAGCAGGCTGCCTGGCGCTTCATCAGGATAGACACCGCCTGCGTGTGCGTGCTCAGCAGGAAGGCGACCAGAAGAGGCTGACCCTCCCGCAGCCCCCGCCC
>NW_022900945.1:45754432-45823370 GCF_012274545.1 Fukomys damarensis | reverse complement strand
TCCACACTCCTTGGCCCCTCCCTACCTCAACCTGTAAATTATTTTAAATTATAAGGACTGCATGGTAATTTATAGTTTATACAGTTTTTAAAAAATCATTATTTATTAAATTTTTGAAGCATCCCGTGTGCTGGCACTGGAGTCCTTTTTCTCAGAAGGCTTGTCTGCAAGCTTTAGCAACGTGTAAACTGAACTGTCCCCTGCGATGCCTGGCCCCTTCCAAGGCCTGGCTGTAAATGCAGGCCACCCTCTCTCCCCGAGACACAGCACAGCAACTTCAGGGAAGGAAGGCTAACTGGTTGCAGATATTGGCCTAAGTGGCGCATGATTAGGAAGGGATATCTGAGGACTACGACTTTGTTCTACATTCCAGAACCAAATCTACCTAATCCTTGGATTACCTGCCCCACAGCTCAGATTGGAAAGCCTTGATTACTTCACTTGGGGAAGTCAGTGGCCTCTCATCAGAAGAAAGATCACTGCTGCCCACGACCTCAGGGAGGCCCAGGCTCCCTGGAGGGTCCCAGGGAGACTCACTGTACAGACAGGAGGAGGCCTGCACCAAAGCCCTCGGAGGCTGCTTGTTTTCAGGGGAGCTCTGCTGTCTGGAAGAGTCGTAACAGAATAATCTCCCAAAGCCTGTCACGGTAGATCTGATTTCATGTTACGATTGCCTTAGTGCTGATGGCTGCTCCTCCGCTTATCCCCTGGTGGCTTTCTGCCGAAAGACTTCATTACCGGGGGAAAACATTAGGGCCTCCGACACTCTCACCACCCAAGAGCAGCCCCAGCAGCAACTTCCACTGACCCCACCATCCGCTCACAGCCGGGGACCAGGCTTTTGAAAACATCTTTATTCTTAATGGATGATTTCCATAGAGGTGGCTGGGGCCATGAGACCAGTGCAGAGGATGGAGGGAGAACACAGAACTAAATGGAGTGAGAACCAACAGTAAGTCCAGGAAGATGCAGGGACGAGGGGAGCAAAGTCCTGTCTCTGCCCTTCCTAAGACCCAAAGGAAACGGGGGAGGCAGAAAGAAGAGCCAGACAGGTGATGAGGAGGACAGAGCAGGGCAGGACAGAGCAGGAGAGGGGAGGCATCCCCTCACCTTTACCCAACCCTCCAGGAAATCCAACGCCCTGAGTGGCTTTGTGGTTTTGTTTCGTTTTGTTTTGCTTTTCATGTGCTCAAGAACACTGAGTGTCTCACCAGCACTTTAGAGAGGGATGAAAGTAACACAGAGACTGCAGGGTCCACCCTAGGGCAGGGCTTGACCCAGCCTCACTCTGCCACCCTCTCCTGCAGTTTTCATTCTGTGTCTTGCCTTGAGCTTCGTGAACCCATGTCTTCCACGCGGAAAATGCACTCTCCTGTCCATTGCTCCCCTTCTCGCCAGGGATCAAATGCCTAGTCCGGGCTTAGGACAACAGGACCAAGACGTCAATGGCTAAAAAGCAATTGGTGGCATTCATTTCCTCTATAACTCTAACTGTCCTGCCCTACCCTCAACCTAATCTAAACAGGGCAAATTGGAAATGCAGGGAGCTTTGGCAGGAGAACCATTAGATTAGGGGAAAGCTTGATGAAATGTGCCCTGTTCTTTTCTATCAAAACTACTACAATTGGAATAAAGATTTATGCTCAAGAAACACCAATCAGAACATTCTGTGCTGAGATGATCAGTTAGATAAAGACCTCAGAAAGGGAGCCCTCCCACTGACCTGTGTCTGTGGGTTTTTTACACAGTTCCAGAGCCAGGGGCTCAGCTGTCCTGGGCCTTTTCCACAGACAGGTCCTAGGGATCTTTTCCTTGTGACTGGACAAGGCTGCTGGATCGTGGGTATGAGGAAAGAGGAGTGGGGAGGGAGGCATTCGGAGGCACCCAGGCAGGACAATTCTGCTGGTGAGCAGCTACACCAGCAAAGACAGCTACTCCCAGTGCTGCAAGACTCTTGGGACATCTGAAAAAATGTCTTTGGCTCCTGCAGCCTGCTTAGAAGAAAGACTTGCCATGTAAATATCTGAGAAAGAACGGAAACTTAAGGCACCGTTTCCATGCTTGTTGCTGGTAAGAGGAGGCCTCCCTCACCCCAAAACACTGCCCACTTCCCCAAAGGCAGATCTCACTTCAGCCAACCCCCTGGAGTCCCAGCGTGAGAGCCAGTGTTTTCATACAGTACCAGGGGATATCAGTTTGGCCGAGCAGTGTCAAACAGGTCCAAAAACAACTCCATGCTTGGTGGTTTCCTCAGCTTCACTACCCCCCATGTAGGGGGAGCTCAGGGTTTCAGACCCACCAGCTTCCCCTGAGAGGCCAGCCAGGTCACCGGGCTCTAGCTACTTGAGCACTGGAGGACAGCCCCAAACCTCTCATCACATTCTGTTGGGGAGCAGCAGTAAATCCCTTTACTTCACCTTCCAGTATGTCACTGAGACTCTGCCGCCTAGGCTCCCCAAGAGGCCAGAGAGGGGAAACAGGTACCTCTCTCCCTGGCAGCAGGCAGGCAGGTGTTCTCCAGGAAGCCAAAGAAAACTACTGCTCCCCACTCATCCTCAGCCTTGCACAGACCAACTCCTAGCAAGGCTCCAGTGTGCTAGGGGGGATGCAAAGTTTCTGGTTCAGGAGGTGAGGTGAAGCCCTCGACTCCAGGCTCTATTCCAAGTTCATCCCTTGAACTTCCCCTCCACCAGCCAGGGTGCCAGCCTCCCCAGAGCTTCTTTCCCTACTAGCAGGAAGCTACCATGGGGTACAGGTTTTTGGCAACCATCAAGCAGCTGGCTTTGGTTTCTCCTAAAAATCTTCTGCACCTCGGGGGAGGATCTATCCCACACCTAGAATTAGAGGAGAGAAGGCAGGGTCTGTCTCCCCTGGGCCATGTATTCTTTGCTCTTGGAAGAAAAAACAGACAAGGGAAACAGAACAGAATGGGAGCACAGGGACCTGGATTCAAAATTGACTTCAGTCTTCCCACCAAAGATTAGGATAGAACAGTGGGGAGCACTGGGCCACTCAGAGTCAAAGTCTAAACCTACCTTGGTGGTGAGGAAGCAGCTCCATGTGATTGCACAGACTTGGAAGTCGTCAGCAGAGCTGGGTGCTAGGTCTGATGCCCCCATTCCTCTCCATGAAACTTTGGCAAGTCTTACAAGCCTTACCTTCTCTTGGAACCTGGTTCTCACAGTTGTGGAGTGAAAATAGTCATCCTATGTCCAAGGGTTGTAAGCACACAGCAAAACAGTACTTGAAACCAGTGAAGTCCTAAGCAAATATGAAGCAAAGTAATTTATTCCAAACTTAGCAATGCTAGTATTGATTTAGTAGAGAAACTATGAAGTTGGTGCTCACTAGATGTTTGTTTAGATGCTTATCGGTGGGTGTGTAGATCAGATAAGGAAGCTCTGTGATCAGGAGATATCATGGAATACGGGTGTGATAGAACCAGGCTCAAGAGGGTAAGAGCAACAATGGCAATTCTTCAGCTTCACTTCTGGCCTGCATATGGCCTCAGGGAAGCCATGTAGTTTCTAGAAATTCTACTGTGGTGATTAAGAGCATGAGCTTTGGGGGTCATAAAAGCAAGGCACTCCTACTTAGGCTGTGTCACCTTAAGCAAGTTGCTTAACTTTTCATAATTACTTTATTTGTGAAAAACAAACAATTGCAATGCTTTTCTCAGTGCTATATCTATATCTATATCTATCCCTGCCTGGCACTTAAGGAGCATATGATAAATTTTGGTTTTGAAAAGCAGAGTTGTTTGAGAAACCCTAGGAGGATATTAGAATGGGGTGGAATAGCTTTCCACAAGGAGTTTCATGAGCAGGCAGTTTTATAGCTGAGTCGTAGGTTTAATGCAGTGACAAGTGATAATGACCCACTAGTAGTTGCTGAGGGCTTGTAGTCTGCCCACATGGCCAAGCACTTTGTGTGCATTAGGTCCAAGAAAGCTTTGGGGCTCTGAGACCAATGACCACCTTATATGGCCAGGAAGGCTGTGCTTTCTGCTTGCACACAGCACAGCCAGAACTCTGGCTCCACCGTTCTCTGGGAAGTTTACTCCCCCAGCCTTTGGCAAGTATTAGCCATTGGCTCTGAGTGTTTCCACGTGTTGAGCACATGGGATGTGTTTTGCTGCAATTCACTTGGGTCTTCAACTTGAAAAGCTCTGGCCTTCTCAATGTTCACCTGGGCTTGTGGGAGATAGCTCAGGGGGCTGGGGCCAAGAGTAAGTGGGGAAGATCTTCCTCTATCCACAGCAGAGGAGAGTCCTCCACCCCAGGGCTGCTCCCTGACATAAGGATGTATTACATCTGCATCCCTTCAGCACTGTGCCTGCAGCAGGCACTCAATCAGTGTCTCTGGAGATGTAAGGCTGAATTTAGTTCCCATCCCTCTCCAAAGCCACCATCCCCACCCCTGTGCCCTGTGTCCTGCATCCTGCATTAACCCTGTGTCAATGGGGTGAGTGAAGACAAGGTCCTTCCTAAAGCCCTAGCATGGCAGGCATCTGAGGGTTGTGTCACAGTGAAGAGCATAATCAGACTGCCACGGTCAAAGCCTAGATGCACCACTAGCTGGTCATGAGCAGGTCACATTCCAAATGATGACCACAGGGAAAAGAAGAAATCCTAGAAAAACAGTAATTCAGGGGAGACCTCCTAGAGGTAACAATTTTTGAACTGTGTTTGGAAAATGGAAGTTAAGTGAAATTATTGTCCTAGACTAAAACATAGTCCAGAATTATAGATAAGGTATAGTCCAACCTAGATTGTCCTGTCTTGGATAGGAGAATGAAAAGAGGTGTCTCTCTATTTTCTCGCCTTGTTCTGAGTTACAACTGGAAGAGGCAGTACCTTCTGCTAATTCAGAAATAACTTGGGGGAAATTCAGAGAATAACTTGAAATCTGGATGGACACAAAGTCCCCATATGGTTTCCACAAAATCGTGTCTGTATTCAGACCAAAATACCAAGAGCTGGTCAAATAGCTTATTGAAAATGAGGCCTCCTCCAGCCAACTCATCTGGGTTTCCTCAATCCCCAAAGCAAGAAGGGGGAAAAAGGCTCTCCAAGTAGGTGCCTGGATCAGACATGCGTTGGACAATAGGTGGGTGCTTGGGCTGACGTTCAGTGAGACAGCTAGCACAGTCTCGGGCTTGGCAGCCTCTCCCCCTTATCTCACCCTCACCATTCCTTTCACTTTGACATAATGAAAGTGCAACTTGCACACTGTGTTGAGATTGCGTATGATAATTGAAAACATGTGCCTGCACTGGCATCCCTTCAAAGGGCTTGGGAGCTCTGACTTGGGCTGTCTTCTGATTGCAATAGCAATCCCCCAAGCTGGCTCTCTGGCCTCACATTCCTTCAGCTGCACCTTAGAGTTAATTCTTGCCAGGAGAAGATGCTGCACACAGGGCTCATTCCCAAGATTCTCCCGAGGCTGGCAGTCACAGGCCCCCAATTACACAGTGAGGTTCTGGGTTTGGCACCTGAGCACCAACTTTTCACAGCACAAACTAGCAGGTTCATTTTCCTTTTTCCAGAGACAGCATACTGACAGGCTGATGCCCAGGGTGTCCTTTGGGACACTGCCTGGACTGTCAAGGGATGCGATGCTGGATCCCTCAACCAACAGGGTAGTGTTTTGTACTGTTTTGGGTATTGCTGAAGAAAATACCAGAATGTCATTACCTCACCAGTTCCTAGAGGAACTGCAGACTCTCCACTACAGTCCTCGCAGGCTGGGTGATCGATGGGAGAGGCTGAGGGACTTGTGCAGTTCACCAAAACTTGAGTCTTGGATGAACATTTTTCAAAATGTCAAGGGCATCCGGGAGTAAGATGGATCCCTGTCTCCCATGTTCTTACACTCACATTGGAGGCAGTATGAAAGATGTGAATCTTTCAACTTTCAGTCTGGATATTGCTGTAGACCATACATTCACAGCACAGGGAGCATTTTTCACAGCTCTTCTGTGATTCCCATGGTACCCTGAAGACCACACTTTGAACAGCATGATACTGAACCACAGACAGCCTCCCCATGACCTGGCCCTCGGTTTTTGCCTAAGGAATTTCACAACCTCATTTCTTTGGTTCTTAAATCTGAATTGGACTTGGGTAGAGTAGTCCTGACTCCAGGCCCAGCCACTGGGAGTCCAACCACTCTACCTTAAGAACCTGGCCCATGTCCCACAGTTTAGCTCTGTTCTCCTCCCTTCGTGGGGAGGAGCTAGAAAGGGGCCCATGTGACTAACATCATACCAGGAAAAACGTGATGGGGGCTACAACCAAGTTCTCAGAAAGTTGTAACTCATTCCAAAGCAAAGGTGGAGGTGGAGGCAGGCAGGGGACAGAGTGTGAGCCAGGTGAGCCAGGACGAAAGTAAAGCACCTGCCACACAGCACCAAGCTTGATCCTTGTTGTAGGAAGAAAAAGATTTGGTGACAAGCAAAGCATCACAACCAAGACTCAAAGCAGTGTTGTACTCTTGAAATGAACCTGAGCCAGCTTCCTTTCTTCCCTCAATTCCTCCTTTTTGATAATGAGGGCTGAAAAGTCATGCCACTCAGTGACAGACATTTTGGACTGTCCTAACACTTCCCAGAGAGGTTGTTTTTATCAGACCCAGAGCAGTTTACATAACACTTGATACAGTCATCAGCAATGGTTGTAAAAATGAAAACTGTCACAGTCCGTTGTATAAAACAAGTAGCTCTCATCAGTCTCAAGAAGTTTGTCTTATTTTAGCTTTAAAGAGATCAATTCCATTGCCAACTCATGTTGGAATGATTTGGAGCATTTGAAAGCCCCATACCAGACCTCTTAATGGCCATATGTGGACTTTCCTCCTCAGGCTCTTGCCCGAAAAGGGCAATATATGGTTTATTTACAGTTGTCATATTTGAAGAATGTCATTTAAAAATAACCAGTTCTATTCCTTTTCTCTTTAGTTGGCTCCTTCTTCAGTCTATTAACAGTTACTGGTATAATCACAATTTCTCTTTTATCCTCCCTTGTCCGTCACATAAAAATATCACCCTTTGGGGGAAAAGATCATGAACACAATAAAAATGAGGCCTGTGGTTACTTTGAGAGGAGCTTTGCTAGAAAAAAATTGCTGCAGAGTTCAAACAACCTTAAATTCATCGGGTCAAATGACCAGCAAGTCCTTTGAATTAAGAGTTACTCAGAGCAATAGAATCAAAACAAATGTTGTCTCTCTGTATCAGAAGCTATGTATTCACATCATCCAGTAAATCTCTGATTTCTGTCTAGGTCATCTGATGCCACAGACCTCCAGCTTCAGGTGGTAAATATACATTTCTCTGGAAATTATGTCATTTCAGAAACTGAGGTTTTGTTGATGTGGTTATTGTTGTTTTTAATTTTCCAACATGATTCTACAAAGAGCAAGAGCCAGAAGGCCAAAGTGTGGCTAAAACTCCCTCTAAATCAGTCTTGCTCAGTTATTCCAGCAGCTTCTGGAATAAAAACAAGCAAGGATTCCAGCTGGAAAAAGCATCATTTTGTTGCTGATTTTCTTTTTCTGGGATTACCTTTAACTTGGGTCATTTTCCTGATTTTTCTCCATGTGTTCCAGGAAGCCTTCCCTTTGCCTCTTATTAGCCAATATGTCTTCTCTCTAGAGTAATCATGGGCATAAGATTCATGGCTGGGGAGAGTGATGATAGGACAGAAGTCTATGAGCAAGAGGGCCCAACATACATCAAAGGGCTTGGATGACTTGTGGTAAAAGAAAGAGTGAAACTATATTCATTGAGAGATTTACTGTACACAGACTTTAATCATGGCTTTATTGGGTTGTGGTTTATATTTGGTGAGTCACCGTAGTTTCCTAGTTATTCTATTCACTGTAAAAGGCTTCATCCTGAGTAAAGCAATAAGGACACAATTAAGATGAAATACCCAGATCCCAGTGGAATGAGAGGAGAGCGTGAGAAAAAAGTAAAGATGATATTTATGTCAGAATCCTGGCTGTGCCACAGAATAAAGGAGAGCTTGGCCTGGTGACATACACAGGTCTTCTGGACTATGCGATGGA
The DNA here is from genome assembly GCF_012274545.1 of Fukomys damarensis. Classification (NCBI taxonomy): domain Eukaryota; kingdom Metazoa; phylum Chordata; class Mammalia; order Rodentia; family Bathyergidae; genus Fukomys; species Fukomys damarensis. The sequence continues at coordinate 45,815,300 of NW_022900945.1, read as the reverse complement.
CCTAAGTGCTGTTTGCTTTTTTAAAATTTCCTGTACATAGTTCAGGAGGCAGATAGTGTCCATTCCAGGAGGACACAATGAACACCTTTGCCCTCAATACCCCAACAAATGACATGTATATTCCTTCCCATTTCTTCTGCCCTTTATTCCCTGGAAACTAATCCTACTCCATTAGCTTATGTTGGCTCAATCTACTTATCCACCTGTTTTTGTTAATATATTTTAGTGGGAGGGCAAATGTAGCAGAGAATGTGTTATGGAAAAAGAAGAATAAGGTGTAGAGACGGTACTCCTGGATCCACATCCTGGCTCCCCTGCATGATAACTTCATGACCTGGAGCAAGTTACCTAAACTTTGTTTCTTCAGCTTTAAGATGAGAGGATTCGTTATGTGAAAGATTCAGTATTACCTCTGTAAACCTTCTTTGACCAAGATGGTGCAGAGAAGTGAGATTTTTCAGGAAGAAAAGACAAACCACAAATCCGATTTTACCTTGAGAAGGAGAAGTAGAAAAGAAGATGAGAAAGTGAAATGCTAAGAAAGGAGACTTCCCAGTCTACTCCCGAATAGCCTATGTCTAGAAAGTTTCTCCCACATTAAACTAAAAATCTCTCCGAACATGTCCACTCATTCTTTCAATGACTGTCCCTAGAAATGTTCTTTGGAACAACACATGGAAATTGGATCATGACAAATCTTTGAAAATAGTTATTGTGCCTCACGTCATCTTTTACTTTCCAAGCTCAGCATTCCCAGGTTCTCCAATCATCCCTGTATGTTGGGATTTCCAAACCCTTTACTACCCTGGTCAGCCCTCTCTGGAATGCTCTGATTTGTCCATATTCCTCTTAAAATGTGGTGTCCAGAAGGAAACAGATATTCCAGATGTGGTCTGACCAGCCATAATTACAATGGAACCATTGACTCCTTTGATCCACAGAATATATTTCTATTAATGGAGCAAGAGATATTCGATGTGGTCTGACCAGCCATAATTACAATGGAACCATTGACTCCTTTGATCCACAGAATATATTTCTATTAATGGAGCCTGAAACTGCACAGATGACTTTTTCAGTTGCCACATCATGTTAGATTTTTCATTCTAAGTTTATGATAATTTATAATTGTTGGGGGGTATTTTTGTTTTGTTTTCTTACTATTATTAAACCAGCACTCTGTTTGCCAGTTATTATTACATAGCTTAAAAATTGACATCTGGCTTATTAAATGGTAAGGCCTCTCACCATTAAGATCTCTGTGGCCAAGAACTATGTGTAACTCATCATAATTCCAGAGCCTAGCACAGAGCCTGATCAGCTGATGTAATAGCTCTATACTCTGCTAGACACCTCCCACCATGATAAGAAGTTAAGGAATAAAGACACCAAGAATTCTGCCAAATAAAAGCTTTATCTTTATTCTTAATTATGATATTGGTCACCAAATCCTATGAAACTCGAGCAGAGCACTTTTAGAGGACTTTTATAAACTCACTTGAACAACCCCATCTGATGACAAATTCAGCAAGGGAGAAAATGCTAAGAAAATAAAAGCAAACTTTGCAAAATAAGGAATGAATGAATTAGTATTTGCTCAGTCCAGCACCGTTTATGATTTCCTTACTTCTGCCAAGAGCTAGGGCACTTCTATTCTGGTCATCTTGTGAGAGGCGGGGGAGTCCTTGGGCTCCCCCTAGAGGTTAGAGCCTGGGACTGATAAGAGTTGTTTACCTTGGGTGATCACTGACCTTGTGTTCTGAATCTTGACCTAGTAATCCAACACACTGGTTGATACTCTCAACTATCAGAGAACTGTGAATTTAGAAAAGATCAAACCCACCTCAAACTATTATAAGAAATGTCAATGTAAGTGGCCAAGGTTTAAGGAAATCACAGTAAACTCAAGTCCCTTGCCTTGTTTGCTTGCCTCTCATCAGCTTTAGCCCACAGACTACCAGGCTCTGCACTTGCTGAACTTATACTTTAGATTTCTTATTTATTCCTTTGTACATCGAAGTCAATGGCTATACAGATGCTGGAAGTGCACTGGTAAAAATATATCAGGCATGGGATTTATAGTCTAGAGAGAAAGAAAAATAACCCACAAATAAACTAAATGGTAGCCATAATAATTGCTACAAACAGAAGTACACAAGTCTCTGAGCATCATGATAGAGGCTTTTGGCCTTGGTGGGGAGGACAAAGTGATGTGTGAAGTGAGAGACTGGTATAATCGCCCACATGAGGACAGAAGTGATTAAGTTTCCAAGCCAAGAAGATGGCCTTGTGCAAAGGACCTGGTGGAGAAGGAAGCCCAGCAAATGCCAGAAGCTGAAAAGAAGCCACAGGGCTCGACTCAAGCTCAGAGAGGAAGTTTTCAGGAAGATGAAGGTGTGGCGAAGAGACACTGGCTTGTCTGCATGACCTGCCTCCAGAGTAGCTCTGACCTATAGGCAATGTTCTTTGAATATAACTGTTCAGTAACTCTTAACTCACCTTTTCCACCCTGTCTACAAGGATCTTATAGACTACATTGCCAAATGTCTTGAGGAAATAAAAATCTACTGTGTGTATGTGGTAAACCTGAAGAGCAGTGATTCTATCATGGACTTGGAGAGAGTAAAAGGACTTTTGTTTGCTTTCTTTATTTAACAGGAATTGTTCAAGCATACTTAGAAGGATAAGGGAGAAAAGAGGGTATAACTGTGGGTGCTAGAGAAGACTAAAAATGAGTGAAAAGCAACATCTTTCATGCGGAGATGATAAGTGCTTTCCTCCTATCTCGCCCTGAATAGTTTCACTTAATCCTCAAGGATCACATGAGTTAGCAACACTTTTCATTTTTCAGTATTTTTTCTTATTGATAAGAAATATCAACTGATGAGCAGACACTCTGAAGGCTGTAGTCTCCAGTTCCAGATTATTGACTGCCAGCTATTATTTATAGCCAAGAATTGGCATCTTTTGTTCTTATTGTCCATTCATGTAATCACCCATTCTTCCAACAAATATGTATTAACTTCCCACTACTTTCTAGACATTGGGCAGGAAAATATTAATAATACAGAATGTTTGTCCTCTGTAAGCACATAAACAAGTGCAAGAACCAGGCACAACAAAATGAGTTATGAATCAATGTGAATGAGAAAAATGGTAACATGAGGTGAGAAAGAGCTCCTCACTCTTCATATGGAGCATGGAGAACCCTTTACAGTTAAGGACATTTGAGCTGCAACTCAGAGGAGTGGAAGCAATGACCATGCACGAGGGAGTCCCAGGTAAAGGAGACAGCATCTGGAAAGCCATGGAGGCCCAGGAAAGCATGGAGCAGTGAGTGACGGAAAGAAGGCAGCTTGGAGAGGGTCAAGGTGGCCTTAGGAGTCAGGAGAGAAATGAGGCTAGAAAAGCTGGCGGGAACTGCTTATGACAAAGTCTGACCGCGATTCTCAAGAATTTAGATTTCATCCCATAGGCAAATGGTGAACCTGGGGAGCTCCAATTTCCATCTTAGAAAGACCACTTGGCAGCCATGTGGAGGATGATTTGTAATTGTAATGAGTTAAAGAGAATTTTAATTCATCTTGATATCAGTAAATTGGCTGGTCAGTGTACATTTGGCAGCTTGCCCATAGTGTTACCTAGACTTGTTTGACAGAAAATGCAAATCTTAATGACAGTTGCAGAACCTCTGGAAAGAAGGCTAGAGTTAGCTCAGTTTTCCCTTAAGTATGTTCTACAAAGTACTAGTACTAAAAGGTTAGTGTGTGTTACAATGAAAAGAGGAGGAATGTCTGCTGGTAATATTCTGGGAAATTATACTTTAAGTTACTGCGCTTAAGGAATAGAGTGGCTTTATAGGTAACTGAAAGCAGACCGAGCAAATAAAGTACTTCCACCATCCCTCAAAAAGTATTGAAAGTCATACATGGCAAGTGTCTCTAGGCTTGGACATAGCCATCTGCTTTTCTTTCTATGATGTTTTTCCTTGAGCTAATCCTAATGAGGGCTGGTATTGTAACTTCTCGCATACACAGTGACCCATAGCAATTTCCCTTCTCTGGGCATCAGACAGAAATTAATTTACATTTGAAAATTGGCTGGACAGCCACTGAACCATCCCTAGAAAAGAAGGTAGGCTGGGTCGGTGTTATGAGGCAAGCTGATCAAAGTAAGGAGGCAGGTCAAAGGACCAGGAGAATTCAGAAGCAAGCAGAACCAGGGGCAGAGAGGAGTGGAGAGATCCAGGATGCAGTGTAAGACAATGACTACCCAAAAAAGCTTGAACATGTGCTAAAGATGTGGAATACGACATTATACCAGGCCTGAAAGGTAGATGAGAAAGAGACTAGGTCTCAGTGGAGAAACAGAAGAAGCTGGGAACAAACTATGAGTGAAACAAGAAGGCCTAGGCCTTTGTCCATGAACAGACAGGTGGCTCAGAGTATCTTGATACAAGATGCTGGCTGCATAGCACAAAGGAATGAAAGAATCCCTATATTAAAACCACAGCATGTAGGGGACAAAGTCATCCTCCTAGGCTATAAGTTAGTGGGAAGGAATCATTTGATTCATCTTAGTTCTTGCAGCATCCTGCACAGAACTTGTCGTGATAATAGGTACTCAAGTAAGATTTGCTGAATAGTTGAGCAAATTCTCTAAATTCCACTTTCCTCCACATTGCAACTATCTATGATTGCCTGTCATGACTTTTATGTTCCAAAGGAAGTCCTAACTTGGAAACAAAATTCCTTTGTAGAGTGACCCTCTAAGCCCTTATCCCAACAAAAAGATGTGAAGATCTTATGTCCACTGCAATATTGACTTCCAATCTCAAGAGAAGTGACACAAATTGGCAAAGTTACTTCTCAGTGGAACACTAAAAATGACTCATCCTGAGAGGATCTGAGGGTTTGTGTACCCGCAAATTTCTGTGTTGACATCTTAGTCACCAAGACTATAGCTTTAGAAGATGGGGCACTTGGGAGATAACTAGAACATGAGGACAGAGCCCTCACATATAGAATTAATACCACTGATACCTTTACAAAAAAGATCCAAGAGAGTTGCCTTGCCCTTTCCATTGTGCAGATACAGTGAAAAGGCATCATCTATGACAAAGAGGCCCACTCCAGGCACCAAATCTGCTGACATCTTGATCTTGGATTTCCCATTTTCCTGAACTATGAGAAATAAATCTGTTGTTCATAAGCCAGTAAGTTTAAGATATTTTTGTAACAGCAACCCAAAGAGACAGAAACATATGCCAACCTCTCTTTTTTTTTCTGTTTCATTCCAACATTAAGCTGAATAGAAAGCTGACCGGGCAGGGAATTTCCGCCCATAACATAGCTTCCAAAAGAGACCTTTGGAAATGCTTAGTGAGACTACTACTGGCTTAGTGATCTATAAAGAAAAGCCTAAACCCTAGAAATAAATTAAACGGTGTTCCTAGGTATAATTACACTCTTCCTGGGTATACATATCCGAAAAGAGAAGAGTGTGCTGTCTTACACTAAGTCCTACAAAAGATAGCCAGATGCTGCAGGCCACGTGGGACTCATACAGCTGATGGACACTGACAGGAAGGCAGGCTATTTACGTACTGCCCACCAGACTGATTCCCAGCTCATCTGACTCACCCACATTTCCCCCCTGGCCCACAGCATGTATGTGTGGTCTGGGTAGGGTTGTTCTAGAATACAGTGATGTATTGGTCAGTGTTTACTAGAGAAACAGATATAACATGAGATATACAAATATATAAGGATTTACAAGGCTGGCTTACAATGACCACCCACCGAGTTGGACGTGGAAGAGTGCAAAGTATCTGCCTGCCCGCTGGACACTGAATGATTCAGTCCAAAGCCTAGAGCTCACTGCAGAGTCCTTATCAGAAGGCTGATGAGTCTGTGATGAAAGGCTAAAACGTCTGTGCCAGAAGCTGAAGAGTCTTCCCTGGAAGCCAGGAGATGATGTCCAAGTTGAAAGGGAAGACTGGAGCTCCTCCAAAGAAACAGAAGCAGCTACATCCTTCTTCATTTCTCCTTTATACCATCCAAGCAACAAGCCACCCTAGGATGGGTCTTCCATGCCCTAGAGTGTGGAATTGCTGAGCCAGTTTAGTCGAGCTTCTCTTACTTAAGTTGACACAATCAATCAAACATCACAATTCACCCCTTGTCAACTTGACAACCAGACACATTGGTTTAAACCAGCCTCCATATACAAAGACAGGCTCATACTTACACCTAACATGTTATTACTATTGTGCGTACAAATGGAAATGCACTAATTCCCTCACTAGAATAAAGAGCAAGTTTTCTTTGGGTGATGCTTACTCTTAACATTTCATAACTTCAACATTATAACATAGGCTTGACAATCCTTAAGAACCAGTATTAAGTCTATCAACATTATGTTACATTAGAATCATATTAGGAAAGGAATAGTACAGTCCTAGTTTCTGTAGCTGATCATGGGGTCATAGCTAGTATTTAGAGCTACGTTCTTCTACTACCAAATCTGTATTACCATGGCCTTCAGAATGTGCCTCGGCAGCTCCTGGTTCTTTCCCTGGTGGAGTGGCCCATACTTTCACTCCTGAAGGTTCTGGACCATTTGTCATTCTGCCTGGATTCAGTTATTGTAGTTTCCCATTGACTTCAATAACAGGGCACAGTAATACTAGGAGGTTCCCTAAAGGACCTCCTGTACTCCAAATATATTCTTCCTTTCCTCCATTGTGGAGTAGTAATCCAATATCTCCTTGATAGTTTGGATCAATCACCCCTGACAACACTGTGCTAAATTCCTTACATCTCACAATTGGTGAATTAGGATAATCAAATGGATTTACATTGCATATTACTTTAAACAGTTCACACCAAGGACTATCAGTATTCCCCGCAGAATTAGGAGAGACCATGGTGTCTTTAAGTCTTGTCAAATTAAAGAGGCAACTTGGGAATCCCTAAAGCCATTAAAGAATTTTATCTTTGCATTTCTGTTTCTCCAGAGCAACTTCCAGTACCAAAAACTGTATCAGTCAGTGTTTACTAGAGAAGCAGAGAAGCAGATATAACATGAGATTATATATATATATGAATTAATAAGATTGGCTTACAATGGCCACCCACAGCATTGGAAGTGGAAGAATTCAAAGGGTCTGTCTGCACATCAGAGACTGAAGGATTCAGTCGAAGGTCTGGGGCTCACTGCAGAGTCTGTATTAGCAGGGCGATGGATCTCCGATGCAAGATGGAAGAGTCTGAGTCAGAAGCTGAAGTTTGTTCACTGGAAGCCAGGAGATGACATCCAAGGTGAAGGTGAAGACTGGTGTAGGTCTTTCCTTCTTCGTTTCCCCTGATACCATCCAGGTGACGGGTGTAGGGTCTTTCTCACCTAGAGTGTGGATTGCTAAGCCAGTTTAGTTGAGCTACTCTTTCTCAAGTTGACACAATCAATCCACCATCACAAGTGATGAGCAGAGACTTCAACATACTCACACCCGAGGAATCCTCAGAAGCTCTACTAGGCTCTGCCATGGGAAGGCTGTTCTGCTCAACGGTAAACAGTGGCAAACATGACAACTTAATGTCTGAAGAGCAATGTATAAGAACAGACATGTAAAATCTCCAGCTTCAGGTGGTGGTGGTCCTTGCTGGTGAATATCCTCGACTGAGCATTAATGATAGGAGAGTCTCTGTACAGGCTTTCTCAGGCTCTCTGGACTTGAAGGGAAATTTACCTTCCATTTTAAGACACATTAGGCAGACATTTTCCAACCATGTGCTCTGTGCTTGCTCAATCCCGAGACCACACAGAGAAATTAGAGAAGATCCCAAGTCTAAGACATCACCAGCTCTCAAAATACACACCTGTAAGGCATAGCCTTTTCTAGACAGTGAGAGCCTACCAAGTGGCTGGCTTCCAACCAATCCAAGCAGGCAAGGCATTGTGTTTGCTCATCCTTGATTCTTACCAGCACAGGTATCCTGTCATCCCTGGGCACTCTCAGGAAATCACATGCTGCTGACACACCCTGAAGATGCTGCTTCCTTATCTCAGTCAGCTCAGGCTGTTACAACAAATGCCATAGACTGGGCAATTCACAAACAACAGAAATGCATTCTGAAGGCTGGAAAATCTAAAATGAAGGCACCAGCAGATCCTCTGTCTGGTGAGGTCTCGCCCTCTGCTTTATAGTTAGTGCCTTTACATGATAGAAGGGACAAACAAGATTGTTCTTGTAATAAAGGCATCAGTCCTATTCACAAAGCTGGAGCCCTCATGACCTAAGTGTCTCCAAAAGGTCCAAACTGGTACCAGCCCCACAATGGGCATTCAATGTCAACATATGAATTTTTAGGGAATGTAACCATTCAGGCCGTAGCATCCTCCATGACTCTTCCAATTTTTTCACTTTTTCATTCTCCATTTCTCTCAAGCTTAGATGGGGGTCAAGAGAGAATGGTGCTGTGACACTGGTAATGAGAAGATGGTGGTGAGAAGTTATGGAGCCCTAAAATACTCAGAATCATCAAGCTCCACTAATTTAAGCTTTTTGTTTTCCAAGGGCTGATCCCTCCCTACCTGCAACCACTGCCCGTTGAGGCCTTCGTTATCTCTTGCCTGGAGCACAGCAGTAGTTTCTTCACCATTGTATTTGTGCCCAGTCTTCTTATTCTCACCTCCGTCTGCTTCCCCGCCCAGCTTATATCATTTAAAACATAAATATGACTGCAATCCTTCCCAGTCGATCTGTTACCTCACAGGTATATCTAACATTTATTTAGGGCTTCCACTGCAGAGCCAGACCCTGAGGCCACTGCTTCCAGAGTTACTACAGAGGAGGAAATCACAGATGAAAAGGACTCAGTCACAATCACACAGCCAGGATAAGTATCTCCAATGGAATTCAAAGATGTAACTATCCCTAAGCACTCAACCCTCGGACCATTGAAGAAGAAGGCACCCTTAGGCTCACCAGTTGTCCCAGGTCTCTGCACCCTTCAAGCACCAGGGAGAATGACACACTGACTGCCTCTGTAAAGTCAGGAGCAGCTATGTTAGTTGCCTCAATCATTGGGAAGTGAATGGAAATGGTGCTGATAATGTTCTGGAGGGAGAACATGAACATGTGTATGTGATTCTCCATGTCCGCTCCCCTGCTGTAATGAGCCTATCGAGATGGGAAAAAAAATCAAACAATCCTGGAGACATTGTCAGCCTGCATCCCAAGAGACCGGGCTGAATTGAGTCTCCCATGAACCCATAGGATCAAACTGTATACAAGCAGTAAGCCTTTGTTTTATAAGCCTTTCAGCCACTGAGAGTTATTTATTCTATAGGGAGAAAGAAAACCCTACAATATAACTTAGTCTAGCCAAATAAATTCAGTTTTACCCTCTCACCTCAGTTACAATAACTAGGCTCTTATATTTTTGTAAATGATTTCTTATACTCTAATTCTTAGTTAACTCTACTTGTTAACTATGCAAACTCAAGCGATACACCTACCTCCCCGGGCTTTATGTTTTTCACTGATGAGCATGTAAAAGATTAAATTTTAGGCAACCAATACCAACCAGAGAGCGCGGTGGGTACCAAGCACCCTGTTACATGCCAGTTGTGAAAAAGTCACTTCTGTATCTGATAGAGAGCTTGGGCCCATCCTTACCAGTTGCCTGGGACTGTCCTTGAAAGGATAATGCTGAAAACAAACCTTGGTCAAGCCTGGGCTCTGCCACTCACTGGGGCTGAGACATTGAGCAGATCACTACCTCATGTTGTCTATTGCTATTTCTTCATTTAGTAAAACAAGCACTTATTTATACCTACTAGGTCTGTTAGGGGGATTTTTAAAAGTGTGTACATGTGACTCTATGGCTAAATTCACTGGTGATAGAAGCAGATGGACCTGGTATGATAATGACGGCCACCTCTTACATTCTGTGCGACACTGTGCATGTTACTTAGCCACTTTATGCCTCAGTTTCACCATCTACATCAGAAAATAATAATGGGGACCTCTAGCCCCACTGAGATTTAGTAGGGAAAACCGAGCTCTTGACACATAGTAGCGCTGTGCAAATGTTAATTATTCTAAGAAGACTGCTTTCATTCTGTGTATGAGGCTGTGAGACTGTGATGTACAAGATTATCTATCAAAGGGACCGTTCTCCAGCCTTGAACCTAGGGACTAAGTTGGGTTCCTCTTCACCTCTCCAAGGTCTAGCAGATGGGCTAAATGATTGGGAAATGAACGAAATAGATTCACCAAATTTGCTATTCTTCTGTGGTCCTAAAGAAAACTCCATCTCTTGTCATTAGCAAGCCAGGGGTTCTTCTGGGGACTCCCTGTATGTCAGGAAAACCATTCCTCACAAATCTTACCTCTGACCCTCCTCCGTGCCTTCTGGGCCCTTCAAGAGGTGGGGAGGGGGAAAGCAGAGGCAGGGAAGAAGGGAGCAAGTTCCCCAAACTGCATGTCTCTAAGATGGTGTTTTCCTGCAGTCTGAGAGGTCTTGTTTCTGATTTAAGGAAACAAAGCAGTTTCCAAGGAAAATTAATTTTGTTATGGTTCAAAACCATCCGATTTGTGATATTATTTCTTCTGCTGAGCTTTCAACTTTCTAAGCTCCTCTGAGGCTGGAGTCACTTTGAGGCTGCGTGTGCTTTTGCGTGTGTAACACAAGGTTACTCTACAGAGCCGCCACCAGCTGCAGAGCCCTGGCGTCACACATGGGTCACAGAAACAATTCCCTGTCCCTATGGGCTTTATCCCAATTGACGTCAGCAGTGTCCTTGCAAATGGACCCTCTGATGCCTTTTAACCATGGGCCTTTCCCAGGAGAAAATCAAGGATCTATGGCAGACACAACAGAGTCACTCTGGGCTGCTGAGGTGAGCGTGTCTGTGTGAGTCTCTGAGTTGGGACTGCTTTGTCACATCTGAGGGAAAAACCAGTGGATTCCCCCACTGTGGCTATTTATCCTCACAATTTATAGTCACAAAGACCTTTCATCAAACCCCTGCTGAGCTTGGAGGTAGCCAAAGAGAAGAGCTTCTTTCACCTGATGGCCCTGCCTCTATCTAAAAGTCTTTGCAGGAGTGACCTGGGGCCTTTGGGGGTTCCCTAGAATGGTGGGGGACTTCCACCTAGGTCAGGCGAGGGAAGCCACCCTTCTCCCCTGTGCTGGACAGCAAGAAGTGGGGCTCAGGGCCAACTTTTTCCTTACGGCTTGAAAGGTACTTCAGCCAAAGGAGAGGAGGCCACGGTGAAATCAATTCATGCTGTACCAAAGGCTGAACATTTTAGCATAATTATCAAGGGGGAGGGCAGTTTGACATGGACTGCAGTGAGTTCCCTGTCCCTGGAATTATTTAAACAGATTAAATATTAGGCAGAAAATGTATAGATGAGACCCAGATAAATGAATGTTGACATTAGGTTATCCTGAAAGTGCTGTGATTGAATTAAAACACATTCACTTAACAAAGAGTAAGGGCCTGGTATGTGCACAATGCATTTGACATGGAGAAATGAGTGAAGACACAGATTTAATACTTCCATACCCTTACCAGCTAGGATCAACTAGTAGCACAAATTTTAGACAGTTAAAGCTATAACTAGTTAAATTCCCATGTATGCTCCATGTCCTTCAGAGGTCATGAAGGAGGCAGGGCTTTTTCCTACATTGCCTTCTGTCAGGGACCTAGAGTGACAAAAGCTCAAGGTATAGAGTGCTGCAGGTTAACTCAATGGTTGGAAGAAAAGGAGGACAACCATATACTGAATCATCACACGCCTGTTTACACTCGATGAACTCAAGCAAGTCACACAGCACAAACTACTGGAAGAGGGAACAGAACGCCACTGAAATGTGTCTAGAGGGAGGAGAACCAGAAATGCTGGAGAAAATGACTAAAGGCTCTCATATCATAGATGCATGGCATTGCTCAGTGACAACATAGGATGAGATGTCTCCATGGAGAAAGTGCTAAATGAAAGCTTCACAAATCCATGAATGAATGGGAAATTCTTAATGAAGTCAATAATATGGGAAAATTGTGGATGTGGACACATCATTGAAAAGGACAAGAGAGTAGATAGGAGGTGCAGAGAGGAAAGCAGAGTCCCCCAGAGAAAGGAGGATGACAGAGGAAAGTAGGGAAGGAACTGAGATTGACACATTACCTATCATATCTCAGATATTTCATGGACCTTTTACATCTTATGATCCCATTTTATAGATAACTTCTGGTCTGGGTATCATGAAGCTTATTCTCCTATGCACACATAATAAACGGAGCCATCATTCATGCATTAGTGTTCTTGGCTCCAAAGTGTGTGATATTTTCCACACCATAAAAAAGCAACAGGCATTATTATATTTTCTTAGGACCACAAGAAGTCCTAAACCAACCCGGGAGAACAGTGAAAGATGAAGTGAGTTGAGGATTTGGGTTGGGGCTGGCTGAGTTTGGAACTGATGAGGTGAATGATGGGGTGTAACTGACCATCCGCACAAGCATATATAACATTTCTGTTTGTTTGCTGTTCGTTTTTGTGAGACAGGGTCCCACCATGTAGTCCAGGCTGGCCCTCCTGAGTGCTAGGCCTGTAGGCATACACACATCACCATGCCCAGCACATAATACACTTCTGGAACCCCTCCGACTATACCACTGCAGCTGAAACAAGTATCAGTGAGTGTTTACAGCCTTTTCAGAGCTTACAAACTTTCTAGGGAAGAAAAAAAAAAAAGTTACTGCTTCAGAGCCAGACAAGAAGTACGAAGTGCAGAGATGGGAAACACTGTAACTATCTGTGTAGGTACCAAGGAAAGAACAGAACACAGATGGCCTGATGTTCCTAGGCAGACGATAAGGAAAATGGTCACAGCTTTAAGTATAATTTGTCTCTCCAAGCCCCACTGGTTTGACCCATACAGAAATAAACTTTTTTTCCACCAAATTCTCAGTTTTTTCATGTCATTACTGAGAAGTATTTCATCGGTACTCTCAAACACAGTATTCCTGTCCCACGTAAGTGGCCCACCAGCTCCTTCTGTCTTACATTAGCTGACTTTCAGGTGATAGCTGTCCTACCTCATTAATAATAATGATAACAATGATCACATCCATCAGGTACAGAAGATTAATTACATGGGCCGGGCACAATGTTTCTTTTACTCCTTGCAGGGCCAGATAAGGAATCTGAGGTGTGAAAAATAAAGATTGCATATTTTTATCCAAGATCGCACAATTAGTAAATGTCAGGCCAAGATTCAAACCCGGATCTTTCCCACTGCATAACACCGGCTACAGAATAAGAGCCACTTCTTGGAGCTTTGCCAGAGCCCAATTCCTGGCACAGATAAACAAAAACACCAGCATTTACTGCAAGGGTTAAAGACATGAAAGTCAGAGGGAATCATATTCCTGTAGCAGCAAATGCAGTTTCTTTTTCAGAGAAAAGATTGCATGGTCCTGAATCAGAAGAACAGAAGTGACGAGAAAGGACTGAGAAATGTTGTTGGCCGGCTGGGGGGCCACAGAGCAGAGATGGGGTTTGCTGGCGCCAGTTACAGGCAGTGCAGCTGTTCCCTGAGCGGTGGGGCTGAAGCTTCACTTCACAGGTGCCTAGGAAGGGAAGAGAGCAGTGGGTGGAAGAGCTGGTGGTGGAAGGAGAACCTGCACTAGGGCGGCAATGATAGGAAGAAAAATGCCAAATACCACAGCGTGAATCAAGAGGGGTGGGCAGACGATTAGATACAGCAGATGAAGAAGCGGGAAGATAAGAGCAACTCCAAGCTTTCCGCATGTGAATTTGGCAAGAAATTTCTTGCCATTGCAATATTCCAGAAGCTCACATCATATAAAAAAAAAAAAAAAGCGCCTGTGTTTGTATAGTTGTTTACTGTTTCTGAAGAACTTCTGCATTCATTAATTTATTTCCATTTATTTTACAAATGAAACAACAAAAACCCAGAGGATCTCAGAGTCGGACACCTCCCCCTTCCAAAGTCCTCTTCACCTTGAGAGCTGATTCTCCTGTGCAGAGAGCCAGATGTGGTGGAGCTCCTGGGAGTTGACGGCATCATTAATTTAAAGGGGGTGGAGCGTCATGGGTCTGAGGCACTGGGTCATGGGTGTGTCATACTGGATCAATCCACTGGTAGGTTTATAGCCGGGTGTGATGCTGGGATGTGAAACCTTGTGCGAGGCGGTGGGTCCCTGATGGTGCACTCTGCTTCCGGCCTGCCGTGCCCTCTGCCATGCTACGCTCCCTTGGAGCCGGATGTCCATGGACTGAAGCCTCTACAAACTGAGCCAAGATAAGTCTCCTTCCTATAACCTGTGGGTGTCAGGTACTGTGTCTCAGAGATGAGAAAGTAACTAAAACAAGGGCTAAGAAGGCGCAGTCGTAAGACTACTGTCTGTCTGAGGAGCAGTGTCCTTGGTGAGATTCCTGAAGACTGCACAAATACCTACACGATCCCATCAGTCAGAAGGGTAATTACTAGCAAAAAAGAAGAGACACATTCTTCACTCTCTCCATGTAAAATTAAATAGCGTTTATCAATTCCTGTCCATGTTTGGGTGGTCCCTCCCCCTTTTTTGGTCCTTTTTTATTAAATCACTATGCACTTACTAAAAATTTTTTTAAAGAACACTTTAAAGTTTAACTCGAAACATTTGAAAAACAGTGCAGTGTTGGACAATTCCTTTTGGCCTGTCACTGGAAAACAGGGTCGTTTGGTTAATTCATCAGGTCCATCATAATGGAATTTTTGTCCATGTGTTGGTTTTCTCTACAAGAACAAGATCTTCCTTGAAGTCAGGTGCCACTTAGCAAATGATAGTCCATAAAAGATGGTGATTTAAAAATTGATTGTTAGTGACAATATATATCAATTCTTCTTGAAGCATGAATCAACCAGGAAACTATATGCCATCCTCTGAACTATTATTTGCTGCCAATAAATTCCTACCAAGTTCCACTCTGATGCTCCCAAATGAATTGCCTCCTAGAAGAGAAGGAAATTAGAGCAGGCACATTAGCTATGGTACTTTGAGATTTATGTAACAGACTTTGCAACTGCCCAACTCTGTAATTGTGTTTCCTAAGAAGCTGCCATAATATGAGTCTTTGTGAAAAAAAATAAAAAATAAAAAAGCGTGTTGGCGTGTGAGGCAGTGATACGGTCTCTCTCTCCTTGCCAGCACCAGACCTGCCTGACATCTGCTAATTGCCTCATAGTCACCCTCAGTTCCCTTCTGGAGGGTGCAGCCCTTTTCCTAATATGGATTCCTGAAGACCTGGGCCCCGTTTTTCTGTGGCAACGTCATCACTCAGAACAAGGGAAACAGAATCCTTACTAAATCTACCCAAGAGGAGAGAGAGAATTAAATAAAGGCTCCCAAAGGAGCATACAAAGAATGGGTAAGGGGATTCCTCCTGCACTGTAAGATAAGTCACATGTGGCCCTGAATTTCCATAGCACAGGAATTCTAAACATCTCCATGAAGAAGTTATGGTCAGGCCATGAAGTTAATGTTATTCTTTACATAAAAACAAAGTCTGTTACAATTCTTAATTGAAATGGATTGCCACATTAGTTGAAAACAGTTCCTCACCATAAAAAGCAGCTTCAGACAGCCTGGTTTGATTTCAAAACATCTTCCTATAACACTTGGAAACTTGCACTACACTGCATAGAAAAGCCAATAGGTATGTTGCCAAGCAGTTTCGAAAATAACCCAAAAAAAAAAAATCAAACTCTCCAAACTGGCATTCTTGCTTCATTTCTCTTTTATTGCATTTTTTCCAAAAATGGCTTTGTTTCCAAGACACTCTCCAGGGTGTGCAGGCAGGGGCTAGAGGTGAGTGGGCTGGGTTGAGAAGTCGGCTCCTGCCTCTCTCACTGCTGCCTGTCCAGGGTTCAGCAGGCTGGCTCCCTCACATTTTCCTCTGGACATGAACTCAGGATGTGTTCGTCTCTAAAGGAAATTCTCCAGAACCTACCAGACTCACAGGATGGTGCACCTCAGAGTCAGCGGAGACCTTACGGGTCAGCCACAAGGTTAACCTCGCCCTGCAGGAATTTCTTTGTCCCAAGGCCCACAGGGCGAGGGGGTCACTCCAATCTTCAGGGGTGGGGACTGCCCATAGAGGAGCTTGCGGTCCAGGCCTCTCCTTTATCCCCACTCTCAAATTCACTTCCATTTGCTTTCCTGTCACTCCAGTCATCTTCACCCTGTGAAAGTGCAAATCACACATCCAATCGCTCTTTGCCCCTGCAGAAACATAAATACCTTGAAAAGGTGGTCTGGCCAGAGTGCTGGGGTCATAAGTGTGCAGCACAACACCCAGTTTTTTGTTTTGTTTTGTTTTGTTTATGGCCATACTTCCTGTTTTTTTATCTACCTTCTGAAAGATGACAAATTTGTTCTTCATGTTCTTAATTTGATTCTAAACTATAAATTGTCTGCTATTGCTTTCAACATGGATTTCACTCAGCTACTCTGTATTATTTTCCCATAATTTTTGAAATTGCTTCAGCCCCTCCAAATTTACTCTGTGCTCTTGTCATTACATCTCAGTCTGCTCTCTTTTCATCTTGGCCTCTTTGTTCTCTTAGAATTCTCTGCTCCTTTGCTATATGGGCCACATCATCTTTTATTTCATTGAAGATGCTGAGTAATTTGCTGAAGTTTTATTCCTAATTCTTCAATACATAATTTTCAGAGGAATATTCTTGCATTCTAAGTAATGTATATTATCTTGTGAGCATGTGTGTTTTCGTTTTGTTTTGTTTGCTTTTTGGTTTGGGCGGTTTTTTGTTTTTGTTTTTTGTTTTTTGTTTGTTTTTGGCTTTTGAAACAAGATCTTGCTATGTAGTTCAGTCTGACCTCAAACTCAGGCAATCCTCCTGCTTCAGCCTCCCAGAGTGCTGGGATTACTGAGGCGTGCACCACCATGCCTGTCAAAATATGTAATTTTTATGTGCTATATAAAGAATTTTTTAAATAAGCATAAATGAACATACTACTTTGTTTTAAATAAAAAACATAATCAATGCCTGAGTCTTTTCTTAATGCCATAACAAAACACTTTAGACTTGGTAATTTATAAGCAATAGAAGTTTGCCACTCGCAATTCTGGAGACTTGGAAATTCAAGATCAAGGTACCAGAAGATCTGGTGTCTGGTGAGGGCCTGCTCCTCACTGATTGTATCTTCTAGGTGTCCTCAAGCCTCTTTTATAAGAAAACTAATCCCATATATGAGTGCAAGCCGTCATGAGCTGATCACCTCCTAAACGTCCTACCGTTTAGTACTACCACACTGAAAATTAAGTTCCAACATAGGACTCTGATGGGGCGTTCACGTTCAGACCAGAGCAGTCCGTATCTTGGAAACTCCATGTGGGTCTCTTCCCTGCTCCAAGGGTATAGATATAGTTGTAGCTAATCTACCCTACTTGGGTACAGTATTTCATTAAATATATATTATAATGTAAAATATAGCACATTTTATTCATTCAAATGTTGATGGATCTTGCATTGTTTCCAATTTTTGCTTTTAATACTAACAATGCTACATGCATAGTCTTGTGCCTAGTTCCCGATACACCTGTGCAACTTCTCTAGGAAATATACCCAAAAGGTGGAGTTTGTAGATCATAAGATGCATCTTCAACCATATATAGGAATACCAAATGGTTTTCAAATGTATTTGTACCTATTTATATACTCCAACCAGCAGTGTGGGGATACTTCCATTCTTCATATCTTTCATTGTGTAGTCATTATTGTTAGATTTGTTAATTTTTGCAAATATAGTGATATAAAATGCCACCCGATTATGATATCAGTTTTGAAGTTGAACATCTTTTCATATGTTTGTTAACCTATCCTGTTTCTTTGCTATAAAATGCTTCTTCATATCTTTTACTCATTGTTTTCTAATGAGTTGCTTGTCCTTTTCTTACCAATTAGCAGGACTTTGTTATGAAAACTCCATAGTAATTCCTTGGTTATTATTATTGGTTATTATTATTCCTTGGTTATCGTTATTATTGGTTAGCATGTTGCAACTTTTTTCTAACAAATTAGGGCTTGTCTTTTTACTTAATATGTCTTTTGAAGGAAGATTTTACTAATAATGCAGTCAAATTTAACAATCTTACATGTGTAAGGTTCCCTCCTTTGAATTTTATTCAAGAAATAGTTTCCATTACCAAAAATAAGATGTTTTCTCCATTTTTCTCCAAACATTATACTTTTCCTTTTTCAGTTGAATTCCGATACTTATTTAGAATTTGTGTATATATGGTAAAGATCCTATTTTGTTCCATATGGATGACCAGTTATCTTCATATTAAGGCTTCATATTAAAAGCTTTTTCTTTTTCCAAATAGTTTTCAGTACCAGCTCTTCATGGTTTTTTGTTTTTCATTTTAAATCTGCTATATATTACTCTGTCTCTGGACTCTATTCTGCTCTATTGAGCTTTTTTCCTGTCCTGGCACCCAAACTACTCTGCCTTAGTTACAATAGCTTGTAATAAAACTTGACTTGGTAGGGGAAAGTCCTTCTACCTTGATTTTTTAGGAGTGTATTAGCTATTTATGACATATTGTTCATCCCTATACATTTTATTTATGTTTAATTGATTTTATTGGTACATTTAAGGTACACAATGTAATGACATTCATCAATGGAAGTTTGCACCTCTACATAACCCATCTTTGTTCTTACTTTTTCCCCACTCCCCTCCCCTCCCTTCAGTCCCTCCACCCCTCCCAATCTACAAAGACTTTGTTTCCATTTTTTCTTTTTCTCATGTTAATTCCATTCCCATCCTTCTTTTCTCCTACCCCTCCCACTTCCCCTTCCCCTTTGCACTTTTCTTCCTATTTCACATTATCTATTATACCTTTTAACACTCATTTAAAGTACTTTCAGTTTCTCACACTAGAAAAACTATTTGGTATTTACATATGTGTGTCCTATTGATTTTACTTAGGAGTATGGCCTCAATGTGCATCCATTTAGCTATAAATGTTTCTAGTTTCTCTCTCTCTTTTTTTTTTTTTTTTTTTTTTTTTTTTTTTTTTCGGGATTAAACTTAGGTCCTTGCTCTTGCAAGGCAGGCCACCAAACCGCTGAGCTAAATTCCCAGCCCCTAGTTTTTCATTCTTTATGGCTGAGTAGCACTCCATTTTATTTTAAAAACACACACACATACATTTTCTTTATCCAGTCTCCTGTTGATGGGCAATTGGGCTGCTTCCAAGTTTTAGCTATCATGAATTATGGTGCTATGAACATGGGTGCACATATATCACTGTGGTGCGATTCTTTTAATTCTTTGGGGAAGATGTCCAGCATGGGGATAGCTGGGTCAAATGGACCTCCAATCCTAGTTCTATGAGGTGTCTCCATACTGATTACCACAGTGATTGCACCAGTCTACACTCCCACCAGCAGTGCCGCAGAGTTCCTCTTTCCGCACAGTCCCGCCAGCATTTGTTATTGGTTGAATTCATGATAGCAGCCATTCTTTCCGGGCTGTGATGGAATCTCAGTGTTGTTTTCATTTGCTTTTCTTGAATGACCAGTGATGTTGAACATTTTTTCATATGTTTATTTGCTATTTCTACTTCTTTGAGAAATGTCTGTTCATTTCAGATACCCATTTTTGGATTGGGTCTTTAAACTTGGGAGGTCTGATTTTTTTTAAGTTCTTTGTATATCTAGATAGTAGACCTTTGCCTGAGGAAGAGCTGGTGAAAAGATTTTCCCACAATGTGTGTTGTCTCTTCACAAGTTTTTTTAATAAAAAGGCAGCCCACTTGGTGATTGTTTGTGCTAGTTCATGGGCAACTGGAAATTTGTTCATAAAATATTTTCCTACACCAACGTCTTCAAGAGTTCTAACTAACCTCTGTTCCAGCTGGTTTAGTGTTTCTGTTTTACTATTTAGAACTTTAATCCATTTCGATTTCAGTTCAGTGCATGGTGAGAAATATAGGTCTAGTTTTAATCTTTGGCAAGTAGAAAACCAGTTTTTCCAGCACCATTTATTAAAGAGGCTATCTTTCCTGAGATGAGGGTGCTTGGCTCCTTTGTCAAAGATGAGATGGCTAAGTGTGTCTGGAGTTGTTTCTGCATCTTCTAATCTGTTCCACTGGTCCTCAGGTCTGTTCTTTCACACTGTTTTTATCACAGTAGTTTTGTAGTATAGTTTCAAGTTGGGGGTTGTGATACCCCTAACTTCTCTTTATTGCCTAAAATTGCTTTTGCTATTCTAGGTCTCTTCTGGTTCCAAATGAATCTGGATTGCTTTGTCAAGGTCTGTGAAGTATACTTCTGGGATTTCAATTGGGATTGCATTGAATCTATATAGCAGTTTTGGAAGTATGGCCATTTTCACTATGTTGATTCTTCCAACCCAAGAGTAAGGGATGTCTTTCCGTTTTCTGATATCCTCTTCAATCTCTTTCTTCAGAGGGTTGTAGTTTTCAGAATAGAGATCTTTGATTTCTTTCATTAGGTGGATTCCTAGGTATTTCAATTTTTTGGATGCTATTGTGAAAGGAATTATTTTTCCCATTTCTCTCTGTGAGTCTGTTTTTCATGTACAGGAAAGCTACTGATTTTTGTGTGTTGACCTTGTATCCAGCTACTTTGCTGAATTTGATTATCAAGTCTAGAAGACTTTTGGTAGAGTTCTTGGGGTCTTCTAAATAGAGTATCATGTCATTTGCAAATAATGATAATTTGACTTCTTCATTTCCTGTTTTTATTCTTTTTATTTCTTACTCTAGTCTAATTGCTGTAGCTGATGTTTCCAAAAGTATATTGAACAGAAGTGGTGATAGTGGACATCCTTGTCTTGTTCCTGATTTTAGGGTGAAGGATTTCAGTTTTTGACCATTTAGTATGATATTGGGCATTGGTTTTTCATAGATGGCTTTTATCAGATTGAGGTAGAGACCGTCTATTCCAATTTTCTGTAGGGTTTTTTATCATGAATGTGTGTTGTCAAATGCTTTTTCTGCATCTATTGAGGTGATCATATGATTTTTGTCCTTGGCTCTATTAATATAGTGTATTACATTTATTGATTTGTGTATGTTGAACCACCCCTGCAACCCTGGGGGGAATCCCACTTAGTCAGGATTTATGATATTCTTGATGATCTGTAATCTATTTGCCAGTATCTTATTAAGGATTTTTGCATCTATGCTTATTAGTGAGGCTGGCCTATAGTTCTCTTTCCTGATTGGGTCTTTGCTTTGGGGATCAAGGTGATGCTCGTTTCCAGGAATGACTTCAGGAGTATTGCTTCCCTTTCAATTTCATTAAACAGTAGTGGCAGTAGTTCCTCTCTAAATGTCTTATAGAATTCAGCAGTGAAGCCATCAGGACAGGGGATTTTCTTAGTTGGTAAGTTTTTAATTACATTTTCAATTTCATTAATTAATATTGGGTCATTTAGAACTTTTAGGTCATCTTTGTTCAACTTTGGTAATTCACATATATCTAGGAATCTGTCCATTTCCTCTGTTTTCCTTCTTATTGGCGTATAGGTGTTCATGATTCTCTGAATTTCTGCTGGGTCCATTGTAATTTCACACTTTTCATTCCTAATTGCATAGATTTGGGCCTTTTCTTTCCTTTTTCATGTAAGGTTAGCTAAGGGTTTGTCAATTTTGTTTATTCTTTCGAAGAACAAACTCTTGGCTTCATTAATTTTTCACATTGTTCTCTTAGTTTCCATTGCATTAATTTCTGCCCTGATCTTTATAATTTCCTCCACTGCATGAGCTTTGGGCTTGTCCTGCTCTTCTTTTTCTAGAAGCTTGAGGTTCAGCATCCAGTTATATAATTGAGCTTGCTCTGTTTTCCTAATATAAGTATTCACTGCTATGAATTTCCCTCATAAGACCACTTTCATTGTGTCCCATAGATTCTGACATGTTGTATTGTCATTGTCACTTAATTGCAGGAACTCTCTGACTTCTTTAATTTCACTTGTGACCCACTGGTTATTCAGAAATTTGTTGTTCAATTTCCATGTGTTTATGAAATTCTTGCAGTTTCCTTAGCTATTGATCTCCAACTTCATGGCACTATGGTCTGATAATATACAGGGGATAGCTTCAATTCCTTTGCACTTACTTAAACATGCTCTATGAGAAAATATGTGGTCTATTTTAGAGAACAACCTATGTGCAGCTGAAAAGAATGTGTATTCTGATTTTTGTAGGGTAGAACACTGTAAATATCTGTTAAATTCATTTGTTCAAGAGTTTGATTGAGTTCTAGTATTTTGTTGTTTATTTTCTGCCTATATAGTTGATCTATAGTTGTCTAGATAGTTGATCTATTTGTAACAGTGGGGTATTGAGGCCCTCCACTGCCATTGTATTAGTGCTTATGTTATTTTTCATGTTTGCTAGTATTTGTTTTATATAGTTGGGCACACTTGTGTTTGGTGCATATATATTTATGATTGTCATCTCTTCCTCTTGGATTGTTCCTTTACAAGGATGTAGTGTCCTTCTTTGGCTCTCTTAATCAGTGTTGGTTTGAAATCCACTTGATCTGCAAAGAGGATAACTACTCCTGTTTTGGGGGGTGATTTCCTGTCACATGGAGTATTATTTACCACCCTTTAACTTTTAGTCTATGAGTTTCTTTTTGAATTGAGTGTGTTTCTTGTATGCAGCACATTGTTGGATCTTGCTTCTTGACCCATTCTGCCAGTCTATTTCTTTTGATTGGTGAATTAAGACATTAACATTGATGGTTATAATTGATATATGTTGACTTATCTTTATCATGATTTTTTTCTTTTTGTTGGATTCTCCCCCTTTTCATTTAATTTCTTGGCATGTCTGATGGATTCATTCTGCTGGGCTTCCTGGGGTTGTCTTTTCCTAGGATATTGTTTAAAATATTTTAGAGTGCTGGTTTAGTATTCATGAAGTTCCTAAGGTGCTCTTTGTCATGAAAGTGTCTTATTTCTCCATCATTTTTGCAAGATAGTTTTTCAGGGTACATCAATCTGGGTTGGAGGTTGTTTTCCTTTAGGGCTTGAAATACATCACTTCAATCTCTTCTTGCCTGTGGGTTTGAGAAGTCCCCTGTGATTTTGATAGACTTTTCTTTGTATGTAATTTGTTTCTTTTCTCTAACTGCTTCTATAATTTTGTTCTTCTGTTGGGTTTCTTTAATCTTAACTATTAGATGCCTATATGTAATTTTTTTATCATGGCTAGTTGGAGTCCAATATGCTTCACTTACCTGTATGTCAAATTTTCCCACTACTTGGGAAGTTTTCTGCCATTACATCTGTGAACATTTTTTATGTCATCTGCACTCTGTCCTGTTTCTTCATTGACTCTGATCAGTCTTATGTTATTCTTCTTTAAATCATCCAGCAGCTGCTGGATTGATCTCTTATGGTCCCTTACAATTTTTAAGAGATTTTTCTTTGCCTGGTCACTAATTGCAATCCTATCTTCTATATCTGAAATTCTATCCTCTCATTGGCTCATTCTGCTGTTTAAACTTTCAATGGAGTTTTTAATCTCCTAGGAATCTGTTTGCATCTGTTTTATGGATTCCATTTGTTTCCTGTGTTGGGATTCCAACATGTTTCTCAGTTCCTCTAATTTTTTTTTATCTGTGTCTGTTTTAGATTTATTAATCATGTCTTATACTATGGGCACAATCTCTGCCATTATCTGAGAAGTTATTTCTGATTTTATTTTTCCCAGGTCCTCTTTCATTACCAGTTCAGGGAGTCCAGGTGATTGGGTATCAGACTGTTCCATTTTGTTGCCCTTTGGGATTGCCTTAGGTGATCTGGAAGTCTAGTTTTGAGAATTGTTTACCTGTTTTCTCATTTCAGCAGATGCAGCCTCCTGTGCCTTTGTTGAGGCAACTTTTTGCTCACCAGTGGTCTTCAATTCTCAGCAAGCCACCAAGCAACCTTTACTCTGCTGCTCACCAGTACACCAATTCCTTGGTTTAGAATGATGGCCTTCCATATCACTTAGCTGACCTGTTGTCTTCTAGCTGGGGCCTATGCACATTTGGGATGGTATCTAGGTGTGCTTCTTGCTGGGGGTCCTATGTAGCTATTGTCTTGGGGGAGGCTTTGGCTGGGGGCTATGCAGCCCAGTTCCTATTGTCTGTAGGCTTCTGGCTAAGGTCTCCAGGCACTTATCAGTGGTATTGGGGCGAGCCTCTGGCTGTTGCTTCTGTGTCTGTGTAATTCTTTTCTAGGCTGTTGCTTTTGTGTCTGTGTAATTCTTTTCTGTAATTCTTTTGGCTGTGGCCAATAATATGGCAGGACTCTGGATGAAGGTTTTGCACCTGTGCAGCTCTTTCCTAGGCAGGCCATGGCTTGGGCCCATGTGCCCACACCTCTGTGGTCAGGGTGGGGACCTGGCTGGGACCCACCTGCAGCCACACCACTGTTGTCCACACAGCTGCTCCCCAGGATGTACATGCACTTACTGATGGTATGGGAGGACTCATATACATTTTAGATATGGCTAACAAAATCCTTCTTCAGAATCTTATTAGAATTATATTGATTCTGTAAACTGACTTCAAACAAATTATCAACTTCACAATGTTCAGTCTTTCTGTCAGTGACCATGATATGTCTCTTTAAGAATTCCTTAATGTCTTTCAATAAAGTTTTATAAGTTTCTCCATAAAGGTCTTGCTTTAAAATATTTTACTAAATCTATTCCTAGAGGCTGATCCTCAAAAGTGTAGCATTCTAAATTCATTTTTGGTGAAGAGGAGACTGAACAGTCAGATTTTCTATTCACAGGTTCCATATCCAAGACTTAACCAGTATCAAAATTATTCAGGAAAAATACCGTCACTCTTGAACATGTACAGACTTTTTTCTTTGTCATTATTCCCTAAACAATATAGAGCAACTACTTACACAGCATCTATATTGATTTAGGTATTGTAAACAGTCTAGAGATGATCTAAAATGTATGGAAGGTGTGTGTAGTTTACACACGATGTTGTGCCATGTTACATAACAGACTTGAGCATCCAACTGATTTGGGTATCCCAAGAGGGCCTCGAATCAGACCCCCAGGGAACTGAGGGATGATTACTTTTCCCTCCTTGTAGAGGGGGCTTCACCTATGTAACAGTCTTGCCCTGTCTCCAGCGCTCACTCATGCTGGCCCTGTGGGAGAAGAAACATAATCTGATTAATGGTTTGGAAGGATAAATTTGGCTTTCATGCCCAGCTCCTTCCTCTTCCCATCCTCTTGGGAGCAGCTCTATGAGCACATGTGGTCTAAATTATTCTAAGACATGAAGAAAGCCCAACAGAAATGACCCTGCCTTTATAGAGAGGCTTTTGCTGTTCACATGTTGCTAGTGATTCATTGGAGAAGGCTGTCTGATTCTGGAATTTAGGATTGTGAATCTCTCTTATGCACAGATATAAATAAACCACATTCTGCAAAATCAATGTAATGATAATAAAAATGTTTTGGCATCTCTCTGCCTATTCTTTTTTCCAGCTTTATTAATATAAGATTGACAAATAAAAACTGTATAGATTTAGAGTGTATGATGTTGATGTTTTAATATATATATATACATTGTGAAATGACTACTACAATAAAGCTAACTTATCCCATAATTTCACATAATTATAATTGTTAAGTGTGTGTGTATGCATGTAGTGGGAATGCTTGTGCTTTGCTCTCAGCAAGTTTCAAGTATACCATATGGTATTAATAACCATATATATATATATATATATATATATACATTGTGAAATGACTACTACAATAAAGCTAACTTATCCCATAATTTCACATAATTATAATTGTTAAGTGTGTGTGTATGCATGTAGTGGGAATGCTTGTGCTTTGCTCTCAGCAAGTTTCAAGTATACCATATTGTATTAATAACCATATATATATATATATATATATATATCCAGTATTTATTCAATTTATAACTGAAGGATTGTATCCTTTGACTGATCTCTTTACTTTTTCCCCATGCTTAGACGTTGGTAATCACTGCTCTACTGTCTAATAATATGAGTTCAAAAAACTTTTTATATTCCATTGTAAATGAGATCATGCAGAATATTTATTCTTATGTCTGGCTCATTTCACTTAACATTATATCCAGAAGTTTTCATCTGTGTTGTTGTAAATGACACAATTTCCTTTGTTTTTAAGGATAAATAATAATCATGTATGTGTCATATTTTCTTCATCTACTCATCTTTGATGGTCACTCAGGTTGTTTCCATATGTTGGTTATTGTGAATAATGCTAAAAAGAGCATGAGTATAAATATGCCTTTGATATAGTGAGTTATTTCCTTTGTGTATATTCCCAGAAGTGGGGTTACAAGATCATATGGTAGTTGTATTTTTAATATTTTGAGGAACCTCTACATTGTTTTCCAAAACAGCTGCCCAAATTAACATTCCCACTAACAGTGTAAACGGGCATTATTTTCTCCACATTCTCACCAACACTTTTTTTTTTCAGCTTTAATTGAGTTTATTGGTACATTTTAGGGATACAGTACAGTTACATTCATTGTTGGGATCTTGTACCTCTACATGACAAGTCTTGATTCTCATTTTTTCCCCTTACCTCTGCCCTCCTTTCACCCCCTCCTCCCCTCATCTCACCAACACTTTTTAACTTTTGACTTTTTAATAGTACCCACAATAGCAGGTATAAGGTTATATATTATTGTAGTTCAGATTTGTTTAGTGATGTTGAATTTTTTTGTCTGACCTATTGCCCATTCGTATGTCTTCTTGATAAAATGTCTATTTTAATTGGATTTTTTATATTATTTTTGCTTTTGTTTTTTGTTCACTTATTCATTTGTCTATTTCAGAACACAGGCTAGAAAACTGATGCTATTAATTAGGCTTTCTCAAGTCTCAATATAAATGCATTTTCTAATTAGATGCTTCCACTATATAAACACACAATAGACTTTCATTTATATGTATGAAGAGACATATATGTGAATGTATCTTTGGCAAGCTTCATAAATTTCTTATTTTAATTTAATGTGCCTATAGTTTTGGTTTGCTGAACTGATAACTCTATCACCTTAAACTACATTTTCATTTTATGTTTTTCCTTTCCAAACCTTATGCTTTACTTATAATTATTTTCTTACTTGTTAAATAGGTCATCTGGCAAAAAGCTAAATAGATAGAAGGCTTATAAAGTTGTAGAAGACTTGCCTGGGCATAATATTTTCTTTTTAGAAAGATCTTTAAATACTTAGTCCCATTCCTACTTACCTTTTAACAACTTTGGAAAGTTTTTGTTATATTTAGTCAAGAAATTTTCCCTTTCATCAGAGTTTTCAAATTTTATTGGCCATTCTTCATTTTATGCTCTTATCTTTTGAATATTTCCTATTTCTGTAGCTACTATTATTTATATATACCATGTCTCTTTTCACCATGATTAGTCTTCTTAGATATTTTCAATTTTATAAATCTTCTTAATGATTCCACTAAGGTTTCATTATCTTCTTTGTTTGGGCGTTGGGGCATTTCTTCATGCTTTCCCTCATTTTACATTCTTTGACTTGGTGCTACTTTTTTCCTACTATAATTTGCTAATTATTCCTTAACTTCTTTTCTTTTTTTGGTACCAGGGATGGAACTCGGGTCATTGTGCTTGCGAGGCAGGAGGTGGAACCACTGAGCTAAATCCCCTGCCCTTAACTTCTTTTCTAATATAAATATTTAAAACTACAAATTTCAGAGTAAAGCTTTAATTGTACTTCACAAGTTGCTATTTTATTGCTATTGCTTCTCTTAAATGTGTATTTTATTGTAAAACAAAACACAAATACAGGAAACTACATAAACAAATGTATAGACTAGTGATGTATTATTAAAATCAGAATCCTTGTAACTGCATTGATGGTCAGAAAAACAGAACTTCACAGGCATGCAGAAGCTATCTATTGGCCCTGGCTCGATTTCAGCTTTACTCCCTCCAAAACAATAGCCTGATTTTTATCAAAATCACATTCTGTTATTTTTAAGGGTTTGTTTCACTCAAATAAGCATCCTTAGATAAAATAGTAATTTTTTACCCATTTATAAAACTTTATTAGGTCTTTAAATTTTGTTTTACACTTTTTCCTCCAGCCTCTTCTCTTTTTTTGCACTGGAGATTGAACTCAGGACCTTGTACTTGCGAGGCACGCGGAGGAACCACTGAGTTAAATCCCCAGCCCTCCATCCTCTTCTTTTACCTTATAATTTATATGCTGAAAAAAACAGAGATTTTGACACCCAGAGTTCCCTACATCCTGGACTTTGCTGACTACATACTCATGGTAGAATTCAATTCAGTCCTCTCTCTCCTGGATTTCTAGGAGCTCAATCAGACGTTGGTTTGATCTCTTTGGCCAGACTGTAGATTGTGTGATGCTTATTTGTTAGAAGACATATACTGTTTGTTTGTCTCTCTGTTTGTGAAATTAGCAACCTCTGTTGTTCATTGCCCAGATCCATTAATCCACTGATAGTTGCAAGATGTTCTCATTCTGCAATTCTGTTTTCTTTTTTTTTTTTTTTCTAATCTGCGGGAAGAATCTTATGAAGAGATGCTTCCCTCATTTGTTTGGTTATCCTGTGGTTTGTTGTATTTAAGAATGCAGACTAAATGCTTACTCTTTCCCCTACCTCAGTTTTAAGATAATGTATTGATTTTCTGTCATCACCCGGGGTGATTGATTATTCTTAACATATAATTATAAAGTTGAGAATTTAAATGTATTCTATTTCTCACAAGTTGAAATTACCTAGAGAAAGGTTCATTGACTCTGTCACACTCCCCTGAGTCTCTCCTGAGACTTTTACACACTGGCAAAGACCCCTGAGTTGGTGCAAACACAGTACCAGAAAGGTTTAGAGGTGTGCTGAAAAGGCGCACAGTAGAATTAACGTTATAGAAGGTGAATGAAGAGATTAAAGAGGTAAGGAATTGGGCATGCAGGAATGGGTATATTGTGAAAAACTGGAAGATCTGCTAGATGGTTACATTCTAGGAGAACACACTTTGAATCCTATCTATAAAGACCATAAGAAATCAACTAAATAAATAGGTACCAGAATAATTGTGAAGCCGGATAGAGGCTTTCCTATGCCGGCTTTCCATGGATGGTAGTAAAGGGGCTTCTACAAGCTAAGCTTACTTCAGAAACAGGTAACAGCATTTCTGTTGATGTCTCTAGTCATTTAGATTTTCCTTTAGTATACTGCTCAGAAAGAGTTTATAAGAACAAAAGTCCTGTGTGTGTTTTTAACAGTTTTTCTGTTTTTACTTGAGAGTCCATTTTCCTGACTCTAAAACCCTTTATATTTCCTTTCTAGGGTATTTTAACTGGTTTTTTTTTTTTCCCCTTCAGCATAAATTTTTGCTGTTAAAACTTTCATAATACTCTAATTTTCTTTTCATAAATAAGAGGGATTTTTTTGTGTGTAGGTGCCTAAAGATTTTTTTTCTGTGAAGTCCATAATTCTATATATCTTGGTGTTTCTTCTTTCTAATCAATATTCTCAAATGCATGACAAATACTCTTCCCATATATACGCATTTAAAAATTAATTTATAATTTTAATGATTTTTTTGGTTTTTTTAAATTTTTGTTTTGCTTTGGGACTATTATTCTTTTTTTTCCCAGCTTTAATTGAGTTTATTGGTACATTTTAGGGTTCAGTACAGTTAACATTCATGGTTGGGATCTTGTACCTCTACATGACAGGTCTTGGTTCTCATTTTTTCCCCTTGTCCCTGCCCTCCCTTCACCCCCTCCTCCCCTCCCCATTTACAAACACTTTATTTCCTTCTTTTCATTATCTCACATTTTTTCCTCTCCCTTATTACCCTTCTCCTACCCATCCCACCTTCCCTACACCTTTAGCCCCTTTCTTCCCATTTCACAATTATTCTTATGCTGTATCTTGGTTTCCAAGCTTCAACATTTTTTTATAAAAATCTTTTTTCCTCTTTCTTCTTCTTTAAGAATTTTTTATTTGTTTGTTTGTTTATTGGGGTTTTTTTAGATAGGGTCTCACTTCTTAGTCAAGGCTGGACTTGAACTCGCTATGTAGCTCAGGTTATCCTCAAACTTGTGATGATTCTTCTGCCTCAGCCTCCCATGTGCTGGGATTACAACTATAAGTCACCATCCCTAGCTAGAAATTTTTGGTTTTAAACAATTCAAACTTATAGTTGTATGCACAGTTGAAAGAACTTTTTGTCTAAACCATCGCGAATAAGTGCCTACTTGATGTTCCTATTGTGTCTCTCTAAATACATTTATTTGTATTTTCTTACTTTCCGACATAACTACAATAATCTAAGTCAGGAAATTAATGTGCTGCATTGACTTATTTAGAATTAACAAGTTAACAGTTTTGGGTCTTTTCATATGTATATCTTTGTAGAGTGCAACCAGTATCTGTAAGTTTTTTATTCTATTCCATATTTTATCTATTCCTATAATAACTTTCAATGAATAACAACCTAAGTACTTTCTTTGTATTCATTCTTATGGTACAGAATTAAACCTTAATACATTTCTGTCGTTCTTGCCCAGGAAATATGACTGAGGGCAGATTTTTTAATTTCAAAAAATTTCCTCTTCCATTATTTTCATGTTAAGAAACTGCTCTTGGAGACTTCTTACCTTCTTTTGTTTCCTCTACTTAGGCCAGACCTTTCCTCTTCCTTGGTCTCTGTTGCCCTTATTCTGCTCTGTTTTGTTTACACTTCTGACTCCTTCACCTCAGAGTAGGACCCAGTCTGAGAAGTCCTGGCAGTTGCATTTCCTAAGTTCTGCTCCAGCCCCTGGACTTTCTGCCCATCCTTCCTTTTGTACAGCTATGGATATAACGCTTAACTTATGGCTGGGTTGTTGGTGGTCACATTTCTCGTTCTATTTCAGGATTCAAGAAGGTATTGTCCCAGCTGGTTGCATTTTCTGTCCATGAGTTTTGGCGGAATTTTTTTCTCTAGTTTCTTTACTGTATTAATTATGTGGATATTTAGAGAGATATTAAAACTAGGCTGCACCATTGGTACCATCTTCCCACAAACTCACAAGTGTAAACGTTTATTAGTTCAATATTATGCACTTATGAATAACAATTTCCTCTGCTTTCTTTTTCTTTGTTCCATAGATATATATTTTTCATTTCCAAACAAAGAAAAATGCCTTTTTATTTTTAATTTCTAAATTATTTTGTAGTAAATTTTTGTATTCTGTAGGATATAATCCTTCCAACTTTCTTGAGATTTTCTTTAGGGAATAGTGTATGATGAAGCTTTAAAATAGTTTGTGTATGTTAAAAATAAATATATGTTATGTACGTTTTGGATGATAATTATGTTATTCAGATATTCTGCATCCTCAGTTATTTTTATTGCCTTGACTAAGAATTGCTTAAATAAATATATTGAAATCACTTATATATGTATATTTAATTGTGTGTAGTTATTAAATGCATATTAATCTAAAATTATTTTATCTTCTTGCAAATTGAACATTCTATGTATATGACAACCATATTTACTCTAAGTAAAATTTTTTCTATAAGAGTTTACATTATAATTTTTACCTCTCTCCTTTGTTTGGTACTTAACCAATTTTATGTTTATTTATTATTTTACATTTAAACTTATTGAGTTCTACATTTTAATATATTTCTTATAAACAGTATGTAAATAGATTTTCTTTTGTATTTATCTCTTGAAATCTAACATTTGACATTTTACTGAAGAATTTTGTTCATTGACATTTACTGTGAATTATAATTTATCTATTGAAAAGTTTATCTTTTCTGTTTTATTTATAACACTTTTTCTAATCTCATCTCTTGCCTTTGTTTAGACTAATTGAATTTTGTATTTGTTTTTTATACTTTTTATTCTTTTCCATCTACTAATTTAGAGTTTTTACAATTTGTATTTTTTCATTGATTCCATTAGAACTTTTAGCATAAAACATAAGGTCTACAACAATTATTCTACGATCCCCTAGAACTCAGAACTTTGAAAACTTCATTGCTAATCATGACTTTCCTCATCCCTACCCCATTTTCATGTATTTTTCTCCGTAGATTTAGTTAGATCCTATTTTTTAAATGTCATCTTTTTCTTTGTTTTTGCCCATGAAATTAGATATTAACTGTTCTATTCAGTTAATAATTATATTTTTGTACATTTATTATTTTCTTTGCTCACTGTTCCTTCTTATATTGCATATCTTCTTTTTCTATTTGTCTTTCTACCGTAAGTATGCCCTTTAGAATTTCCTTTTATAAAACTAAGTTGTGATAAATTTTCAGCTTTTGTTTTCCTGGAAGTGTTTTCATTGAAGTCTTACTGTTGCCAGGTAGTTTTGTTAGGGATGCAATTCTAAGTTTACAATTATAAGATATTATTCCATCATGTTCTGATTCCCATTGTTCCTGTTTAAAAATTAGCTATATATCTAATTGACATTCTTTCGTGGTTATTAATTATTGTGCCTTATACGATTTTCTTTCTGTTTTGAAGTTTACAATGTTATGTCTAGATGTAGATTTCTGTTTATCTTAAATTCATGATGTAAAGACTAATACACTTCATCAATTATGGTATATTCTCAGCCATTATTTCTTTGAATATTACTCCATGTTATCAACCATATTCTATAATAGTTCCTTACGGAATTTGCCTCAGAATAATTACATATGTCCTTATGCGAACCTCCACGATTCCCAATCCTCTCCCCGCACCATGGTTTGAGTAATGCTTCGTCTTTAAACTCACTAATTTTCTCTTTGGGCAAGTCTACATTGTTTTTTAACCTCTTTAACCCACATATTGCATTTGTAATTTCAATTACATCTCTACTTGGTTCCTTTTCAGATCTTTTTAGTCACTTTTTTTTTCTTTTATTGAGTTTATTGGTACATTTTAGGTATACAGTACAATTACATTCATTATTGGGATCTTGTACCTTTACATGACAGGTCTTGGTTCTCATTTTTTTCCCTTTGTTCCTGCCCTCCCTTTACCCCCTCCCCACTATGTTTAAAATTTTCCAGGTACTTAGGTGGACTACCAGTCTCGAACCTTGAGCACTTTTGGTTGTTGGTTTTCAAGTCTTAGAGTTGTGGTGAATTTTGGATCCAGATATTTGTGAAGGTAAGCTTGGGGGCTAGAAGTTCTTGCAGAACATTTGTACTTTTTATTGTTCTCCCCCAGAATCAAAGCCAAAGAAGGCTAGAATCCCCACAATCTATCTCTATGGTGTGGAATTTTCTCCTATTTCCCCTTGAGGATGTTGGCTTAGTGGTTCCAGCTTTATGGCCAAGTTTCAAGTCTGACTTGCCTCTCAGCTTCCATGAACTTTGTCTTGCCTAGCTAAAGTCCAGGCTGCATTTCAAATCCACATGAGCCTTGTGGAATAACTTTGTTATTTTTCAGGATTTGAAGATTTATTTTACTTTCCAACCATCTCATCAAAACATTAACTACATTATCCAGCCTCTTTAATCCTCCAAACTTAGTGGATTCCTCTAGTCTCTGACATGTGTTTAAAAATAGTCATTTCTAAGTTTTCACAATGATTACATTTTCTTTATTATGTAGTATTTTTTAAGGTGTTGTCCATGGACAATTTCCTCTTCATCCATCTTCTCATAGGCAGTGTCTATAAACTTCAATTCCTTACAAACAATGGAGTATACAAATCATTCTTGATGCCACTGCTAGGCTTAAGGAAGACCCTTCTTGAGTCTACAGTTTGAGTTCTCTCATTTCTAACAGACTTCCCTCTAGGTCAGCATATGTTCCTCTAAACTCATTGTTTATGTCTCTAACACTTTGAACAAACATAATTATGGCTCTCTATAGTTTCGAGCACATACCATTATCAGTGTTACTGTCCTCTACGATTCTAGTTTTCTCATGAGAACCTCACCTACAAAAATGTAGCATTCTGTCAACAATTTCAACTCTCCCTTCCTCTCTTCCCCAATTTCTGTGCATTTTTGGTACTAAAATTATTTCCTGGAGGTGCAATAGCTTTTCCCAATAAACTGATAATATTTTATAACTCATTTGGTTATATCTATCTTTTGTGAGTAAAAAAGATGACTGACCGTCAAAAGAACAGCTATCAGAAACCTCAAAATGCTCTACCTCATGCTCTACAGCAATGCTCCCTTGTTTTCTGGTTTGTGAAAATCCTTAGCCTCTGATCAATGAAGCAGACATGAAGGGATTAGAAGGTGACTTTTTACCCTAAGTGTTCTGTTTGATGAAATTAGCGATGCCTGGCTGTGCCATGAAGAAATCCTTCAGAGGATTTATTCTCTTTAGTTCCTTCTCCCTTATACTGAGGAAAATCTTAGCTGATAGCATCACATTGTTCATCACTCCCTTTTTTGGGGGGTGTTATAAATTTTTATCTTTTCTTGTGGTCCTTTGGGGACATTTATATCATGGGACTGTTTGACAAGCTTTACTAGGAACTGCACACAAGAAGCCCCTTCCTTGGCCATGACAAGTTATATGAATATGATTCTTTCACCCAAAGTTCCTACCTTTTACATCCTTCAGAAGTTGGCAGATGGCCTAGGACCCTCACAGCTGACTTCCCTGGTATAGTGAGAAATCCCAAACGTTTGGGATCAAGCATGAAATTGGTGACTGCCTCATGTTGATCACCCCAAACAATGTGCACCTACTGATGGGAGATAAAAACTAACTCAGGTGGCCAAGCTGAGCCTGTGTTCCCAGGAAAATAGTTACTTACATAGCCTCCTTCTCCCTCTGACCTATCTCTGATACTAATTCCCTCACCCCTCCACTCCTCTTTTGGTCTAAGGTCTGGATCTCCTTTCTGACAACAGACCTCCTCCGTTCCCAGTCTCCAGGTCCTCAATTTTCTTAACAGTTCATTTTTCACAATATTAGCAGCTGCTTATGTAATTGCAGATATTCTTTCCTGGTTTATAGGACAAAGTTAAAACAGGAGTGGTCTTGAATACTGGCTGTCCTGGCCTATGAGTTGGTCAAGAAATCTTTTGCTGGTAGGCTTAGGTCCATGCAACTCTTTGTCAACTTTCTGAGATTAGAAAGTGAGTCAAGAATTTCCCACATGCATTTCTTAACAATCCTGATAGTCAATGAAAGAGTATCTTGCCTCTTGGCCAGAATAAGAATTTCTACAACACTCTTCCTGGGTAGGCATCCTGAAGACTCATCCTAGTTAATATTGTCAGTTAATACGCCTTTTGAGAGCTCCGCTGTTATCATTAAAACTGAACTTTCACTTACTAAATGATTTTGGAAATTGATAGGTTTGAGGGTTCTCAAGACTGTAGCTTCAGCTGAAAAACTCTTAAATAACTTTTACCTCATCAACCTTTGGCAAGGATGATAGATATGTGCTAATTTTAGGAAAGTCTCTTGTGTTGGACTAAAAGGTCCTGTCATAGAAGCTGCTTCTGCAAAATTACAAAGATCAAAGCTGGGAGGAACCACTAATTGGTGGATTGATTAAGAAATTGAGATTCAATGAATAGATGAGAACAATGGCTTGAATCAAACAAAAGCAAGAAAAAATAGTTATAATTAAGAATAAAGCTAGGACTGGGGACTTAGCTCAGTGGCTCTGTGCCTGCCTCGCAAGCACAAGGTCCCGAGTTTGATCCCTGGTGCCAGGTTAAAAAAAAAAAAAAGGCTAGCTGAATTATATTAAGACACTGAATTGCTTAATAAAATAATCCAAGGAAATCTTAGTTTCTAGAGGCTCATTTAGAAATATCTTGAGTAAAGGCTATACTTTCAGGGATCATTTCTATAGTTTGTTCCTAGAAATATCTTAAGGATTTAACTTATTAAACACTAAATATTAAAAATTTGTGTAAGCTGTAAGAAAGAAAAATCTGCAATT
This sequence comes from Fukomys damarensis, assembly GCF_012274545.1. NCBI lineage: Eukaryota > Metazoa > Chordata > Mammalia > Rodentia > Bathyergidae > Fukomys > Fukomys damarensis. The sequence continues at coordinate 45,779,259 of NW_022900945.1, read as the reverse complement.
CTATCACCTAAACCCAACCCAAGGGAGGAAATAACCTATTCTCAGCACCAAGGCTCCTAGAATCTGATGAAAACACCGAATGAATAAGTAATAGTCCTAGGAGAAGAGAGAAGAGCAACCTGAGCAGTAAAGGATCCAAAAGATCTGGAAATGCCGCCACTGAGAAACTATTTGGAAACCAGAAAATACAGGCTGAAAAAAGAAAAGATCATTATCTTCAAATATTTTAAGAACTTTCAAATGAATAAGGGAGATTTGTCTCCTTGCTCTATTTCACAGAACTCAGGCCTGTGAAACAAAGTTTTGAGGAGGTAGACTTGCTTCAACTTTAAAAAGAATGTCTAATCTACTTCAGCTGTGCCACAGTGGAGTGCATTACCTTGCAATGCAATGAGCTCTTTATCATTGAAAACTTTCAGTAAGTGTCTGAATGACTGTTAGGGGAATCATCAAAATATTGTTTTGAGGGGTGGGAGCTGGACAAGAATCTCTGACTATCAAGTTTTTGCATACTAAGGTCTTAATGACTAATATGAATAGTATAACACCGTATCTTAAAAGCAGTGACTAATGGCACCACACCAGGAATTATCACAGGCACTATCACAGGGCTTGGGAGATAAAATTTTTGTCTGGGGTAGGGCAAGGAGGGTCTTCTTAATGCTATTTCAGAGGCGATTTCATTGCTGATAAGGCTCGATTTGGTTTATTTGTTTGCATGCACCATATCTTTTTAAAATGTTATGGAGAAGTAGTAAAGAAAGGAAGAGAGGATAGTGTGTTTATTAAACCCCCATTGTTAAACTAAATGTGCACTTTCACGTATATTATTGGATCCTCAACCTAATACGAAAAGCATGAAGCTAACTTTTAAACTGAATGGCTCTGCCCTTCCTAATTCCTCTGTGTATCTGAGACCAGACTCCTGAAGAATATATCCACTGTGAAGTAAAGGGTGTCTGGTCATGGCAGTGGGGACTGCAGAAGACTTTCCCCCATGATAGGCTCCTCATTGGAATCTGGAACCTGAAGCAGCTCCAGACACCATCTCAGTCCTTGCCAGTCTAGGCCCTGAGAGAGTTGTTTCTGTTCCAAACCATCCCATGGGCCTGAATCCCCCAGGAGCAAGGCTCAGTGGGAAAGAATGTATTCCTAACATCCATGTCGTGGATTCGATTTCTTTCTCCAAATTTCCTGCCTGGGATGTGGATGCTCCCATGCTGCCTCACAGCAGGCCTCAAGATGCAATGCTTTCCATCCATAACTGACTTGCACTATCGCAGACGCGCTGGGTGCAGTCCAATCTTCAGCCAGTGCAAGTGGCAGAAACTCACAGCCTCCTAGGGTGACTCATTGGGCTCTGGCTTCCCAGCTAGTGACACATCCTGACTCAAAAATGAAATTTTAACCTTCATTAAATCTAGGAGAACTAAGTGACAAGAAAAAATGGTGGTGAGAGTGTGGAGGGGAGGAGAGGACTAAGGAGTGTCTTGGCCCCTGACATCCTACAGAATAGGGGCAAAGAATAGATTAGGCTCCTTCTCTAAATTCTACAACCAAAAGCTGTGACAGGGTCATGGTGCATTGCAGAGCTCCAAGTTTCAATTGTGTTATGCAAAATTCCAGGAAGAACAAAAACTTGTACAAGAGCTTCTCTCTACCCCTAGGAAGCTTTTGTTAGTCTTTTTGGATCCTCCCAGTCACAATGGTACCTTGCACCAGGATCCGTGTTCTTCTCGTTAAGTCTTACACCATACATGGAACATTGCTTATGCCCCTCAAAGTAGAGGCTCATTAGGTCCAAGAATGAAGTTTCAACCATCTTTATATCCACCAACCGTTTAGCACAGTGCCTAGTACACATTAAATGCCAGTTAGTGTGAGGTGAATAGTCTTTCTGAGGTGGTGAGGATTAAGAGTGTATTCGAGAGATTATGAGTGAGGAATGAGTGCAGAGGTTGTGACTCAGTTCCCATGGATTAGAGCCACACTCCGCTGTGTAAAGTAGACAGATCACTTCCTCTCTAGACTTTGCCAGTCCAGGTAACCCAAGATTTCATGTCTGTAAAATTAAGGAGCTTGTAAAGGCTTTCTGAAGGTGAAAGGGATCCCTTCAAGATAGACAGAAAGGATCTGTGTCCACTCACTGCCCTCTGGCTATTCCCACCCTAAATCTTCCTTTGGAGACAGGGTCATCCCACAATTACATCTCTGGGGGCCTTTGCTACCAGGAACTAAAGGGCCTTGCAGGGAGGGAGCCTCAGTGAAGTTCTACTCCTATGCACTTCCCTTGATACCACAACTTGCACATTCTGCTGACCAGTAAAAACATATTTGTGGTCTCTAAATTCCTAAATATATTTTTCCACCATTCTGAAAATTAAGACATAGGTAAATTTTGAAGCCCTTAAGTTTCCATAATCACATCTGCAACTGCATCCACCCCAAGGAGATATAATTCATCATCACTGGGAATAAAAACTCATCAAAAGATACTGAGTGCCCTCTTACTGAGGCAGGAGATGAGGGCATGGTAGACTGGCTGGGGAAGTAGGCGTGAACTGTTAATTACAAAATCCCAGGACACGTGTGCAGAACAGTTCCCAAAGTCTGGCAGATGGTCTTCCCCCAAGAACTTTGGCAGGTTTTCTATAGGACAACCTAGACCAGACTCCAGCCTGAGGAGTTGGAGATACAAAAGGACAAGGGCCAGTGAGCTCATGACCACTGTGCCCTCTCCGGCAGTGATCCACTTTTGTGCTGCAGTGTACTTGCTTTCTACTTTTACTTGGCCCAAACTCGTTCTCCAGAGCCTATTTCTTTTCCTATCTTTAACAAATGTAAAAATCTTGCTACCATTTATGCTTGTCTTTGCTCAGGATAGAAGGAACATAGAAATCACCTCTAGGAGTCCCCAGCACCCTCAAACCCAATAACGTTACTAGTTCTTCACCTTTCTCTGCCTCCAACTCATCTTTCGTGGCAATTGTTCACAACCTTTCTATGTGAAGACTGTCCACTTAATAGAGAAAATGAAAACAAAGATAGAAGTTGAGGTTTGGTTTCTTCCTCTTACGCACTGACAGTTCATCAGTTGTCCCAAGTAGTGGGCCTATGATTCCTTTGATTTTACTTTTGCTCTGCTCATGGTTGTAAAACAGCGTTTTGTTTTCACTCTCAGCGTACATAAAAGCTTTATCTCTTTCTGCCCTGTAGGAATTCTGACTTTCTTCCTGCAAGTGTCTGCCAACCTTGGGCTGTTTACTTCCTGCCATTTCCATGCAGGCTCTTGGAAAGCTGAACTCAAGGGCAGCCCCTAAGACAGCCATGCGCTGTCTAAAGGTAGTTTGCCTTTTTCTGTATCAGGCTCATTTGCAGCTGCACAGCGACAAAGACCATTCTTAGGCTTTTCCAGACCTTTATATCCATTTCCCCTTTGAGATCCCATGGCTTCTAACTGATTTTCTATGACGTTTTGCATCATGAAATCCAAAAAAAGTACCATAGTTTCCACCCTTGGCTCCTATCTAAGACTATGTCTATCATTTTCTCATCTTTAAAATCACGTATTTCTTATTGATAAAGCTAGTCTAGAGGTTGGAAGGGTTCTCCCAAATTAAAACAGTGTCTGTGTCTGGGGAGGGAAGAACCGAGCAGGGAGAAGAAGGGAATATCAACTTTACTTATAATGCATTATTTCTTCAACCCAAGTCTCCATGTAGCAACATTTTTTTACTACGTTGTTGTAGATTATTTTCAGGATTTTCCAATACTGTTTTCAAAATAAAATATATTTAGAAATAGAGTGGCAGTTCCTTTCACCACTTCCTTCATCTTCTTCTAAGACAGAATTGTAAAGTAATAATGGAGTTTATCCAATAGTCCACATCTTCAGACATTCCAACTTCTCCTGACATACTTTGATATATGTCTCCGAAGGCCCAGCCCTCTCCCCCGGTGTGATTACCTCTCTTCACTCTCTAGTCCCCTTGGCATTCGCTGTGATTCCAGCTTTGTTTCTGACTTCTTCTATCTAGCTTTACTCTCTCTTCCCTGTCTAGTTTAGGAGTCATTTGCTCTTTCTGATAATTTGGAACATAATGGCACATTACTCTTAAAAGGACCTGATTTTACTCAGGGACCACATTAGTAGTACCGATCGACTTTTCTGCGACCTAGCAGAGAACAGATTTACCAGAAAAGTTCATCTTGATCCCCAGCCTGTTATCTAGGGAGGATGCAGGAGATCCTAGCCACCTATATGTGTGCACCCCATGCTCCCCTTAAGGAAGAAAATGACAGAAGAAGTAACAATTAGGAGAGCACACAGACAGACCTAACGTCCCTGAGAGTTTTCCTAATGTCAATTCTGTGTAGGTTACATGAAATAGAAGTTATTAATCGAGAATAGGAGCCACATTAACAAAATGTATTAATTCATGTGCAAGGTATATAGCAGGTTCAGCCTAGCTCAGCAGATGAGAACAGAGAGCTTGTGGGTACACAGGAAGTAACCATGAGAGACGAGACAAGATGAAGGTATGGGTGCAATAAATAGTAGTTAGAATCAGAGTGCAGTAATAAAGGGAACGACAATTCTGCACCTTAAACAGATCACGGGCAGACAATGAGTGCTCTGCACTGTTGGCAGAAACCCTGAGTTCAGTAGGAGTAAGTGAGCAGTGGATATGTACTGTTCGAAGTCTCCTCAGCACTCACACAGAAGCTAACAACAGAGATAGAGGCCTAAAACCAGATATCGTCAGAAAAGTGCTTTCTAATCACTCCTAGCTCAGTATTTCACTCATTTACTACACAACGTATTTTCTCTTTTCTTTCTTTCTTTCCTTTTTTTTTTTTATTGTAATAACACCAGAACCAGAACTGTATGACTCTGGTTTTATTTTATTTAGAGTATATTCTATTTTATGTATCACATATGCATTAACTATGTTCTTCAATTAATTACTTAATAAATTTTGCAGTTTTGTTTTGTGTTTTCCTATTGCATGGTTCTGTTTCTGTCACCTCATCTTCCTATAACCCTTATTGAAATTCAACATGAAATCATTTGGGGGGGATCCAGTGAGGAAATACCTGAAGTGATTTTTGCTGATTGAACTGGTATTTGCTATGAAAAAATCTAGGCTGAGAAGAAAACAGCTCAGTCCCCTCAGAGGATTCTTAACCCAGATGAAGCTGCACAAAACACTGGACAGGACACAAAATACTTTTAGGACTCAGTTTCCATCGGGATGGCACTCACAAGATCATTGGAAAGGAGGCATCATTTTCACACGAATGGAAAAATGATAATAAGTCAGGATAACAATCGAAATATCTTGAAGCGATGTGGGACATTGCTATTGGGTTATTAGAAAAGGGACAGATTTCAGGGATGGACCATGCCTTTTCACTGTACAGATATGAAGCTGCCTACATGCATTTAAAATAGTGGCTGTAAGAATCTTCCCTCACTTTACACGATTTTAGGACTTAAGAAATTCCAGCAATTATTTAGATGCATCTCATTAAATATCCATAAAAGCCCCCTGCATGGTTAAAAAAAAAAGTCAGTCGTATCTCCTTTCTATGATGAGAAAATAAAGATCAGAATCAAATTCATCTCCCTCCTAATCCAGTGCTCCTTCAAAGAGAAAAACAAAACAAAACAAAATAATTTGACAAATGTCTGGATTAATTGTCTAGGCTTTATTTCAAACTTCAATACTTAGGGTCAAAAAGATTCATGAAATGACTCGGGAACCTTGAAAACTAATCAGGAGTTACAGATAGAAGGTATAAAGCACGAATGTTCTATAAATTATAAAACTCTGCCAAATGTTTTCAGTTGTTTTCTCTGGGGTACCACTTGCCAAGTTTCTGGACCCAGAGATGGAAATGCCATTTCAGCCCCAACTGTCGCCCAGCCAGTGAAACATCCCAGCCCTGCTGAGGGAGGATCGCAGACCAGCAGGAGCGTGTCTGCTCCCTCCATGGATTCCTTATGCCTCCAAAGCCAGTGCAGAAGAGAGGAAATTGCAGCCCTCCTGTTTTATGACCCTGATATCTCAGCTGAAGGATGTAAAACAGCCAGCCCCACCGGGGAGGCTTTGGAAAGCCTTCTCCTCATGTTTCATAAACACCTCCTGCTGTGGCACAGTCTCTAGGGAAGTGATAAGGACAAGTCCTGGAAGCTGAACCTTCAGACTCGCGGCCCCAGCTTCAGATGTGAGGCAAGGGAGGCCTGGGATAGGATCTGTGTGGACCCAGCCTCAGTGGCTTCAGCTCTCAGTCAATTTTTCTCACAGCCTTAAGCTTTAAGTATGTCGTATGGGCTTAGTGTTCAGAGAGAGGCCAAATCTAAATTCAAATGCAGACTCTGATGCTGGATAGCTGCACAACCACATGCAGATTACTTAACTAAGCCTCAGTTTCCTCTTCTGTCAACAAGGGAATAATTAGTAACCACTGCTTCATACCTTTTCTGTAAAGACTCAGTGACATAATAATATGGGTTACTTCATATAGCACCAATGCACGATCGTTGTTAATTATTGCTATTGTTACCCATTGTTATTAAGAAAAACATGCCAGTAAATTGGCCAGTGCTGAATAAAGTGAGAGACCTAAGTGGCTTTGGGTCAACAGGTCAGGTTGCTGATTGCTCTTCCCTCTTTGGAGTAGTTCGGCAGCTGGAGAGAAGAAGGCTGAGTGAGCAGCCCCAGGGGCAGGAGGTTTATTTCCACTGTGTGCGAAATCCTCACCTCCCACTACTCCTTTCATTTACACAGAATGAAAGTGGGTCCAGGCAGAGCCCAGTGTCGCAAGGCTGGTCAGTGTCTGATCAAGCACAGGCGTGTGACATGAGAAAGGGTGAAAAAAGACAGAAACAAAGCTTTTGTAAATGGGGGGGGGTGAAAGGGAGGGGACGGGAATGGGAAGAAACAAGAACTGAGATTTGTCATGTGTGGATACAAAGTCCCAGTGATGAATGTGATCATAACGTGTACCTAAAATGTACCGATAAAGTTAATATTTTAAAAAACAGCTCTAAGTTGCCTGAGAAGCTTACCCCAGTCCAATGAAAAGCATATGAATCTAGAAGTATAGAATGTTGGATTCTACTTGCTGTTTGCCCCTAACTGGGTGACCTTGGGCAAGACACCTTACTTCTAGGGACCTAGGATTCCTCATCTATAAAACAAAACAAAGGTCTTAATGACCACTAAGAACAACATGTCTGCATTCTAGGAGCATTTCATCCAGAGCAGTGGTTACAGTCTCGTACCCTGGGAGAGGATTATGTCCTCTCCAAAGATACAGAGCTCTGTGCCTAGGTGTAGAATGTTTAAGGCACCGTGACCAGAAAACAGCAGTCATCAGGAAATGGACTGAAAATTGGATATGAAGCTCCAAGGGAGGTGGGATCAATGCAAGACCAGGAGGACGCAAGGGCTGATTCTTTCCCACAAGGGCCAATAGGAAATCAATGGTAGAATGTCCTGGAAAGAAAGAAGCAATAACTACAATGGATTGCAGTTGCATTAGCTGCTTTTTCAGATAATTGAGGCAGAGGCCTGCTGGGAGACAAGTAGAAGGAAGCCAGCATGCATGCTCTAGGGATCTACAAGGACTTGTCTTGGACCTACTTCAGCCCAGAGCAGGAGCCAGTTTTCGCATATTTCAAAACTCTCATGGTGGAAAACCCACAGAGAAGAGGGCTCGTAGAGCTCTTTGACTCCAGGACAATATACACCACAATTACTTCTTGAACTTTGAACACAAAACCAACACAAAAATGTGCTTGTTCTAGAGAGGATTACTGATGCCTATAATCCCAGCAACCTTGGAGCCTAAGTCAGGAGGATCACAAATTCCAGCACAGCCTAGACAATTTAGCAACTTACCAAGTCCTTGTCTCAAAATAAAAACTAAAAATAGGCTGGGGATGAAAGAAAAGAAAGAAGAAGAAAGAAAGGAGGAAAGGAGGGTGGGAGGAAGGAAGGAAGGATTTGTTCTGGGAGACCGATTAATAAAAATGACATGAGCTAATCTCACTATATCCAGAAATATCCAAAATAAAACAAAAGTTGTACTTGGCCCTAGACCAACTCTAAACACTCATGTTTAATTCCAGAATTGTTACCCACTCCTGGATATCCAGGGCCCTTCCCTGCAGAAGTTGCCTCCTGGTGATCAAACCATTGCCCTCTCTTCCCTTCCCCACGACTCCACCCCCCACTGCATCCCTTCCTGCCTCATATGCTGAGAGTTTAGCAAGCATTTCTGCCTTTTTTCTTTCCACTATTCTTAATTAGAGCAACCATTTGTTCTTGCTATTTCCTTTCATGACACTTAGTTTGCCCTTGATTTTCCATCACTGTGGCTACAAGCCCAGCCCAGGCCCACATCACCTTGCCCCTGATTGGACCTCCCTTGTATCTGCCTCTTTCTTCCAATACTGTGTGCACATCTTGATAAATACACATTTTTCATACCAGTAATTCCCTGTCCTTATCAAGTCTTGGCCTCCCTTAGTCACATTAAACTTGTCATTTGTTCCATCACCAGTGTTTTAACTCTGGAGAGCTCTCTCTCTCTCTCTCTCTCTCTCTCTCCCCCTGCTAGAGTTGGTCCAATCTTCATGGCTGGCTCAGGGGCTACCTCTATTGTGAAGCCTTCTTTGACTCCTGCAGTAACAAAAACTCTGTTGCTTCGCTCCCTCCTTTTATATAACACTTATCATATTTCATCATTTAAGTGGTAGTTATAAACCTAAATTACTAGCTATTTATCCATCTCACAAACCTCCTTCCCATCAGCTCCCTCCTTGTGCAGAGCCTCACAAGTGTAAACTCTGGATAAATGCGTGTTGACTTTAGCCTGATCGTTCTCAGCATTCTGCACATGCCTACAGCTAGCTCTTGGCTAGTGTTCCCCCCAACCTCTCACAATCCCTCTCTGATTGCCTCTATTTATGTGAATCCCACCCACCCTTCAAGGCTCCTCTCTGTTTCTAAATTTCTGCATGGGATCCTAAGGTGCAAAGTCCTGCCATATCAATTTCATCCTTTGCTTGGATAGGATTATTCTAGACTGCTAGGTTAGGGAGTCTGACTTTGTAGTGAGTCTGATCAGAGCAGGGTGCTTGACAAGCATTTCAAAGTAGTCTCATGGACAAACAGAGAGGAACGTGGACTGAATACCAGAAAGAACGAGCTCATTAATAACTAACTGAATTCCCCACCCAAAATGTGACGGCCTTAGTCCTGGGCCAAAACTATTCAACAAACATTCATACAGCTCATTTTATTAATGCCTTTAATAAATGTATGCAAGGCATGCTTAGTGTATATATATATATGATGAATAACAAATAACACCTGCCCAAATAAATGAAAGAGAGGCAGGAGTAGGCACATGATTTGTAGGCAATAGGCTTGAAAAATATCTAAGAGTTTTAATCGACACTGAACTTACTGTGTCATAATAGAATAAGAGATGAGGAAAGGAAAGACGGAATGAAGGGAATGCTGAGGGTGTTGTAACTGGAAGCTGAGCAGAGCCACACAAAGCTTCATGACACAACAGGGAGGTAAGTAAATGGCACTGGAAAAACCAGCTTTCTGGTCAAGTAACTTGGATACACTAGAGTAGGTAAAGGCAAGGTAGGTACTCAAATCCTTTAGTTCTCTAACACACATTCTGAAATCTCTGAGAGGGCCACTGGTCTGCAGGGTTTCCCAAGTGTATTTGATTGTGAAACTAACTAACCACCCACCCCTGACCCCTGCTGGGATGAATGGAACACACTTTGGGACACACTAATTCAAAGGAATTCTGCTCAATGGGCTGATCACAGCCCATCTAGAGTGCAGTATACACTGCAGGAACCTCAAAGGAGGGAAACAGAGATCTGCTGGGCAGAATTAACAAAATGGTCAAACTGGCAAAAAGGATTTAAAGCTATAACATCCAAGGAATGTTGCAGAAACTGATGTGCTTTGTCTGGAGAAGATCTGACTTGTCAGGGGAGGGGCTGGGCACAGAAAGTTGGGGGCTTGAGCATTGTAATTAAATTTGTGAAGATCTGTCACATGAGACAGGGGTTAGGGCTGTGTGCACACACAGGGTAACTCTCGGCCTAGTAGTCAGAATCCTCAGTGAGTCGTACTTTAGCTCCATCATGTAAGTTTCTTTCATACGAATTCCTTGTGGCTAAGATTCTAGCGCAGTCCCTACCGCTCGGCTAGGAGTGAGGTGCTCTAGTATCTCTGATTCCCTTGCTTTCCCTTACTTTTAGCCAGGCAGCAGAAATTGAGTCACAAGGGATTGAACAGGGCACTTGAACTCCATCTGAGACAGGTGGGAAAACGACGAGTCCGCCGGTGAGTGTCAGCCAGCTCGTTCTGGAAAAGTTGAGGATCAAGTCAGGAAGAACAAACAGTACCTCCAGATCTGAAAGGCAGGAGACAGTAAACAAGAGCGGCGCCAAGAGTCAGGCCCAGGCAGAAAAGCACTGGCAGGGGTAGAGGTCATGAACCTGAACAGCAGGATCTGTAGGGAGTCAGGATACTAGAAGTCAGGCTGACCCAATTCAGAATGGCAAGGGGTTCCAGAAAGGCTGAGCTAAGCTGCAGGAGGGATGCTTCTTAGCCTATTCTGAGGAGACAATCTGCCACAGACAATAAGCAGTTATGCGCCATCCATAAAAACACTAGTATTTTCAAAACATTTTGCGAATCTCCTTCAATTACTTTCTGCAGACTAGTTCTTTCCCTTGTTTTGAATTTCTTCAACATTTGTACTCATCGGTCCAAGCTCCCTGTTTTACAGAAGAGGAGGAAGCACCCAGAGAAGGGAAAGGATGCTTCATATGGATAGAAATTGATAGGGAAAGGCACAGGTTGAACCAAGGGCCTCTGGATGGTCCATCCCATTTTTGTGCACTTGTCTCCACTTTGACACTCAGTACAATGATCAGTTCTCAGTCTGCCCTACGAGCGTGGTTGAAGTAAATGAAGAAGAAGTCAGTGTGTCATGGATTAGTGTTGACTGCTGCTTAAATAGCAACAGTAAATGACTAGAGCTCCAGGGCAGTTCCTGCTCCCTGTATAGACTGATGTCTGCACACAGTACTGGGGACTAAAAGGCCCCTCACCTGGGCATCTGCCCCATGACAGTGCTAGCAGAGGTGATGAACCATGAAAGTCCCGAGCACAGGCAAGACCACATCAAGTTCTGAGGTGATGGCAAAGAAGTGCTCTGGGACTCTTTGGTCCCCAGCTGCCCATAAATAAAGCATAATTTTCAGCTGAAATATGGGATATGGGTTTCTCCTTTCCTGGCATTTGGGAACTCCCTGGGGCCCCCAGAGTTGTGCCGCCAGAAAAGACCATTAACTCCCACAAACTCAGGGGTAAGTGCTGCTTCCTTGCCAAGGCTCATAAAATTTCAAACAGAAACCCTTCTGAACCCAGGAAGATCAGCCTCGTTGACAAGAAACACATGGGCAGGGCCAACACATGGAATGCATTTTGCTCCAAACAGCTTCTTTTGATAATGTTTCCAAGGGTAGAGATCACAGTTCCCTGCACCTTCGTGGCAAGTGATCAGCTCTTGTTTCTCTAGGATTTGACATCCAATTGGAGCTCTAAGTCTCAGGACTGCTGATTCTCAATGCCTTCATTGTCCACAAGAATAGCCCCTGACCCTGAGGGTACAAGCACAATGCACAATGTCACTCTCTCCACTGAAGCATTTCCACCTCCACTGCAGACTCAGAGGTACAAGCATGGACCCTCTGACATGGAATGTTCATCCTGACTTGCATGGAACACTATTTTCCTGTTTGTCCCAACTCCCTAGTGGGGACTCCAGGCTTGTGATGCATGACTTCTTGGACACTCAACAACACCTTGACAGATCCCACCACTGCCATCCAATCTTCTGGATCTCTCAGTTGTCTTTATTGCTCTTATTTCCCTCCCATGCATGGCCCATTCCAAGCCCTAGAACATGTTTTCTGTTCCCCATGCCCATGAGGCACTCTGTAATTCTTTCTCCCAAGCTAAAATGCTTTGCCTCCTTCCTATCCTTCTCTTCTGTCTCAAGAACTTCTCTAGCAAACCTTCTTCCATAGCCCTCTCCTCTTTCTTTCTTTCTTTCTTTTCATTTAATGCCAGATTTCAAAGGAGGAAGATTCTATCTGCCATAATCACATTCCGTTGAAAATCCCTGCAGGTGCCTAGCAGGGCTTTCTCAGGAGTGATAGGATCCCCACACTACTTCCCAAAGCCAGGAATCCAGATCTTCACCTTCTCCTTCCCTTCTCCTTCAGCCTCAATTCTTCCACGTTCACCACAGTTATTCACATGCAGATGGATAAACCTTAAGGACATATGAAAGATTTATCTTCTAGAAATGTCTTCTGTTTCTCAGTAGTTAACCACTGCAGGTAAACGGGTCAATGGATGAAGAGAATGATAACTGAGAGGATGGATGGATGGGTTCAAGAAGTAATTAATGACTTCTCCCAGGCCCTGGACCTCATCAAATGCCAATTTCCTGTGCTGGGGACCGAGAATGGTGCCTTTCTCTGGCCACAAAGCCAGACAGTATTTCTGCTACAGGAAACTGTCCAAATTTCAAGATATAAACCATAAAATATTTTCTGTTCTGAGAAGAGCAATCAGTGGTCTTTGTCCTGACTCAGTTCTGTGCCTGGTCAGCACACTCAGTAAGACTATTCGTCAGCCTTTCGTCCCTGGGACATAGTACTCAACACCCACAACTTACAGGGAGAGAGAGGTTTACTTGGCTCATAGCTTAAGAAGGCTAAGTCCATGGTAGGCCATAAGAGCATGGTGGAAGAAGGGCCTTGCAGAGTAAAGCTGCTCAACCCATGGTACCCAGGAAGCAGAGAGAAAAAGGAGACAGGGCCTAGAATACATCCCTCCAGATCATGCCCCCAGTGACCCATCTATTCCAACAAAACCCCATCTCCCAACAGCACATTCAGCTATGGACTCATCAGTGGACCAAGGCACCAATGAGCACAGCACCCCCACGATCCAGTCACCTTCCAAAAGCCCCACCTCTGAGTGTATAAGACACTACAGAAACATTTCAGATCTAAACGTAGCAAAAGCTGAGCAGACCACCCCCTTACCTAAGTCTGTGTGCTTCTCCCTGGCATCACTGGCTGCTCTCAAATTCCTACTAACACCCACCCAAATCCTCTCCTGCCTCAGTTTACCCTCCTTGCTGCATTTTTATCAGCAATCAAACATGTTCATTGTAAATAGTTTCGCGTAAGCTTTTTTTATGAATGAGGAGGAATGGGGGTAGAGAAGTTAAACATCAGATGTAAGCCATCTATCCAACCACAGAGGAGAGAAGAGCATTCTTTTCAAAGCCCCTGCCCAGAGGGCTTTCAGTGTAAATTAGACACATAGAGAGAGTGTAACAAGACAGGGCAGGCAGCCACAGGGAGGCAGGTGGCGGCCAGGGATAACTGTCTGTTTCTGGCCAAGCCAATCTGTCACCTGCCACCTTCAAGGCAGCTCAGGGGAAAGCTCAGAGAAGAGATTAAAAGAGGGCACAGAAGTGATGAGTTACTTCCAATAACAGGTGGACACAAAGGTATTTCTGAGGAAGTACAGACACTTTGCTTCTAGGACAAAGGAAGAAAGAAAGGAGAAAACCAGTGAAAGAGCACCCTACTTCCACCAGACTAAGGGCAAAAGGCAGGGGGAAGAACTCAACAGTGGGTATCCAGGATTGGACACTGGGTGTGCTGTGGGTGGGGATGTGTTTGTTCATTACAGTGCCGAAGCCTTGTGTATAATGACATCTTCCAGCCTTGTCCCTGCAGTAACCCTGCAGCATCCTCTAAATTCCAGTGCGAGAACCCAAGATATCTCTGCCCAAATCATCTTATCACATCAAAATCAAAGCAAAATTAAAGCCCAGACCTCGTAGAATGTCTCATGAAGCTTTTTTAACACACAGCCCATGCTCAAATTTCCCAACAAGAAATTGCCGCTCCCAAGACAATTCTATGTTCGATACGTACGTAAGTCAATAAGGATAGATTTTAGTCCTTTTACCACAAGAAATTAGTTGCACCATTTTGAGGCATGATATGATGAGAAGCAAGTTTGTTAAGTTGGCAGTCTCCCCAATATGAGACTGAACCCTGACTTCACTGAGGATGCAACAGGGATTTTGCTGCAGACCCACACATGTACCTCTGTCCTGCCCATTTCACCCATCTCTCCCTGGGTCAGCAATCTCTTTATAAAACAAAAGGGAGAAAAGGGAGACAGTGTGTGCCCCAGTCCAGGGCCTTGGTTCCCCTTACTATTTATATTCTTTCTTCCAATAGTCACCTATACTGCCGTTGACTAAACCATGACTATCCCAATGACACAGTGATAATGACATCGTTATTTAAAATGGAGCTCTTTGTAGTTTTCCCTTTCTTCAGTGATTTTTAAAACTTGTCTAAGATGATTCTTTCCTTAGTCAGCAAGAAGAAGGAAGAGGAGATTCACAAGACTGAGCTGTTTTGATGAAGGCAAATTGAAACATCAGAGACTGACTTCTAAGGAGACGTAGAAAGAGCTGGGACCCAAAGGGAGTCATAGGCCATTCTTGGAGTGGAGGAACTCCGGAATTTGTGAGAACGCCATAGCTTGGGCCCTTTCCAAGCTGCCCATGGTGTGGGGGATGGGGCAGTGGTGAGACAAGAGAAAGGAAAGTGGTCTCCCCAGAAAAGCCCAGGCCCAGGGCGTCAGTATCCAGACACTGGGCTGGCCAATGGACTCAAGTCCACAATCCCTGAACAGTGGGGAGGAGGCACCTGAGCCTGTGGTTCATTCTCTTCATCTCCTGCTGTGAATGGAGAACCATTGGGACAAGCCCTGATGTGTGTAATGAAAGCTGTCTTTCTGGAATTGCAAGTAGATTAATGGGGTTGAGTTTTATAGAAAACATGTTTCCAAACACATTAGCCACAGGCCAAACATCTCCTCAGAGGGAGCTTTATTTTTAGAAGAGCTTTAAAAGTACTTTCCTTACAGTACCTGAGACTAAAATCAATCCCTGTGATTATCTGAAACTCCACTTGCTAGAAATCTTCCGGGACAGGGCAGCTATGACACAGATTCTCGCCAGAGTGGAGCTGTATGCTCAGTGAGCATGAGAGGAAACTCGCGTGAAAACGGGGAGTGGAGAGGGCGGGAAGCCTCCCTCAGTCATCCTGGTCCAGCCCCTGGTTACAAAGCTGTCTGACTGAAACTGCCAGATCAGAGAATTGAGTTCCTATTTGGCTTTGTCACAATCTTGGGCATGTCACAACATTTCCAAGTTTCAGTTTTCCTATTTATATTAAAAAAACATTGCAAAGCTCCATTTCCTTCCTAACCCAGAAAATTGTTTTCAGACCTGCAAAGACACACCTGGGATATCTCCACGTCCCTAAAGGAACGTAATACTTACCAACACGGATATGAGTTGGATCACACCAGAGGTTTTTACACGTTACGAGGAAAACATTTTCATAGTTTCTGCTTCGATATTTGCAACAAACCTAGGAAGTAGATGGCATAGATGAGGAGGCTAGGACTCAAGAGAGATGGAGTATTTTCTCAGTCCTGGAGCTAGTAAGTGATCAAATGGCACAGTTCCCTTTTTTCCACTGAGATGCCTCGCTGACACCTTTTGCTATTCAATTCTGTGATCAGTTGCAGAGAAGGCTGTCTCAAGAGCTTAGCATTGAATAATAATCGCAATAGCTGTTACCAGCTGAGATGCAGCTAAGAATCACATGTGGAACAGTTACGTACATTAAACCCTTGCAGCAGCCCTGGAAGCAGGTGGAATCGTCTTCCCTTTATGGAGCAGTAAGGCTGTAGCCCATTGCATATGAGTAAGGATGGAGGGGAACTTTTAGACCTGTGCTGTGCCACCTTCTTCCCCAGGGTCAGAATTTCATCGGATAACTTTGGGGAAAACACAAATCTCAAGAACATCAACTTAGGGTGCCATTATCAGGATCAGGTTTTTCTTTTGTTTTGTTTTGCCACAAAGTCTAGTTTTGTAGTTCACACTGGCTGTGAACTCACTATGAAGCCCAGGTTAGCCTCGTGGCAATCCATCAGACTCCTGTGTGCTGGGATTACATGTGTGTGCCCCACAGATCAGACCTTTAAACTCATCCACATCGCTGTACTGTTGACTATGAGATACTGGAAGACACGGTGAGCTTCCATGAAGAGTCCTCACAGGCACAGAAATCTCACATGATCTCCGGCCTTTGAATCCAACACAACATGGTCATCTTTTTAAAACAATTATTCATGTCCACTAAATATAACAACTTCTTAATGACATTATAATCTTATGGGGAGCTGGGTGTGGTGGTGAACAACTATAATTCCAGCACTTGGGAGGATTACCTCGAGTTTAAGGCCAGCCTGGGCTACCCAGTGAGTTCAAAGAGAGACTGAACTACATATGGAGAACATGTCTCAAAATAATAACAGTATCATGATCATCATCATCATCTTATAGGGAGCAGAGGCCATGGGTTGCACTTCTGTCCCTCTTTGCCCTGAGGAGCTCATGAAGAGGATCCTCCCTATAAGTAGTGGGGTTAGCGGACTGTGGTGGACTGAGGTGCAGGATTCTCAAGAGAGGCTCTAGTTTTCCTGTGCAGAAATTCCCAAAGGGTTGTATGTGGACAAAGAGGGAGCATGAAACTGTATTTTAAAAGATCCCATTTAAAAAGAGACAAGGTAGAGACCATCCTGACCAGCCAGGGAATCCAACTCCACACTCAGCCCAGAAGTGTCAACACCAGAAGCAAGGTGAAAACAAGAGGATTTCTTCCCCTGAGGATAAGTAACAACACTGCAGCAGCACAAAATATCTCTCATTCTAAGCAGAAAGTAGAAAGCAAGCGTCCCTGGAAAGTATAAAAGAACTTCCCCACAAAACACATGCTTCCAAGGGAGACGCTGGTCGTAGCTCTCATAAGGCCATCTGTGCACTCCCGGGACAGCCCCTTCCCAGGAAAATTCCCCTAATCAATCAGGCTCCGAGTGCACATGCATCACCGGCTCCCTCAGAAGACAAAGCTCTTTCCCAGGGAGCTTAGGACCTGCTTTACATACAGAAGAGAGCCTCTCCCTCTCCCTTCCCGGTAAGAGAAGTAAAAGGATTAGACGTGCAACCAAAGGCTTTCAGCAGGTTCTCTTTGAAAGAATCATCCAGTGCAATCAGCACTTCACAATACCTGTATGATTTTAATATTTAACAAACTTTCCATTGCATTTGCCATTGCAGGGTGACCTCCATCCTCCCACCCTCCCATGCCTATAAATCCCAAAGACTTTCTTAGCACCTGTCACTAGTTAGTGAGGGTTCAGAGAAGCTTATGCACTTGATTACCAGTCAAAGCAAGCCTAAGATAAAGATAAACATGTTATTCAACTCCCCCCTTTCTACGCACACACACACACACACACACACGCACGCACACACACATTCCAAAGCTAACTCTCTGTGATTTGGGGGTTTTTCCAGAGCTAGGGATTATCCAAATTCCTGTTCCTCTCTAGTCTGTACTGTGGCTCCCGCTATTTTCCAATTTAAAGAAGCAGGCCCTGTGGTTCTGTTAAAAGGAAAACCAGTGGGAATTTCACAGGATTGAACCCAACACTCAGCAGCACAAATCTGGGATGTGTTAGAGATGTGAAAACAGTTCCACATTTGCATGGCGCCTTCCCTATCCAAGCTCAGAATGCACAAGAGACTTCACTGGGGACTTCATCTGCAAAGCAGAGTCCTATGCAGCACATCAGTCCAGGCCCCCATGCCTAATTGCTCTTAACCACAAAAGATCCCCTTGGCCTTCCGCAGCCAGGTTGGACCACATCCCTTTAGCTTTCTGGACTCCTCTATTCTGGGCCAAATTCCAAGCCAATAAGCCAAACTCCATTAGTTTGCCTTCTTCACGAAACTTTAAATGGGAAATGTGCTACTCTTAACCTCCTGCCTCCTCTTCTCTACTGGCCTGTCCTAGTTTCCCATTCCTCAGCTGGGCCGGTGAGGCGGTGCCCCGACAAATGGCAGTATCGCTTCCAGTGGGTGGGCTGGACTGGCAGCACTGGCAGAGGAGATCCTGGGATGGGTCTGACTCAGGGTGATCTGTCCGCTAAGCGGCTGCTGCTGAGTTCACTGAGAAGCGCCTTCTCACCTCCAAAACTGTGGGCTGTTCCCCACTCCACCTTCAAACTTTCTCCCCTTCCCTGAAGGATCTCGTCTTCAGAACTCTGGTGTTCTGTGCTCAGGAAGTGACAGGCATTATTTCCTGTCCCTAGACTTAGTAACCACGGACAACAGGGGAGAGGGAGACGTTCTCCGTGTGTGGGGACAAGTGTGCACATGCATAGCTCCAATCTCTTTCTTTGGAAGGCAGGGTTCTCTCTTGGTTTGAACTCTCAGAGGAAGTGTCCATTTGTAGCCTGGGGGAGGGAAAGAAAACTGACCATTCTTGTTGTCCACAAAAAGAGAGTGCTGCCGGGCGTGGTGGCGCACACCTGTCATCCCAGCACTTGGGAGGCTGAGGCAGGAGGATCGCTGTGAGTTAGAGATCAGCCTGGGCTGCATGGCGAGTTCCAGGTCAGTCTCAACTACCTAGTGAGACCCTTTCTCAAAAAACCAGAGAGAGAGAGAGAGAGAGAGAGAGAGAGACAATGAATAACCAGAAGGTGAGAGGCCTCTGTGTCTGGTTTGAACACATACTTTAAGTTTTACATTGAAGCAGATTCTTTTCCCATATGATTTCCATAAATGTTCCTTTTCTTTCTTTAATTTTTGTGAAGAGCTATCCTCCTGGACTCTACTGCTTGTGATTCCTGAGGTTTGTTAAAATGTCTTCAAGCTAAAAATACACAGAACTTCCCCAAGAGCATTATGAGCTCCCAATAACATGAAAACTAAGCGAAGCTGTGAGGCCAACTTCCTCCAGCAGGCGCCCCGACTCCATCCACTTTTCTTGCCTCTCTCCCCACTGGAGATTTCCAGGCATCCTTGGGCAGCCACAGTGGCACAACCCCTGCCTGCTTCCTGAATTCTGTGTGTAGGATGAAATGTATTGCAGAGAACTATCCAGTTTTGAGGACTCTCACGTTATTTCATTTCATAATCTTTTTGCATTGGTCCATTACTTAGCTAGTTGAGCTAAAATTCTCTTCTCTAACGTGTAAATACTGCATAGTTTCTCTGGTGTGAAAAACTATAATGGTACATAAGATCCTAATGATATAATTGACAATGTGAAATAGGAAGAAAAGGGCTAAAGGTGTAGGGAAAGTGGGAAGGGTAGGGGAAAGGGAATAAGGGAAAAGAAAAAAATATGAGAAAATGAAAAAATGGAAATAAAGTGTTTCTAAATGGGGAGGGGAGGTGGGGTGAAGGGAGGGCAGGGACAAGGGGAAAAAATGAGAACCAATACCTGTCATGTAAAGGCACAAGATCCCAATAATGAATGCAACTGTACTGTATACCCGAAATGTATCAATAAACTTAATGAGAGAAAAAAAATTCTCTTCTCTATTTTATAGATTACAAAAGTGAAGTAGCTAGAGATTCATTATCCAGTCCCCAATGACAGGGTTAGGCCAAGCTTTTCTGCAACCTGGCTGTTAAACAGCTGGAACAGGCAGGGCTGAGCTACCTCACAAAGCAGAGACATGGTAGAACTGAAGCACTGGGTACCACCCGGACCCGCTCAGTCTGAGTCTCTGAGAAGGGGATCCAGAAATCTGCAATTTAACTACTGTCTATGATGATTCCCATGCACACTGATGTCTGAGACCCTTTTCCTGAAGTGAAAGAACTAGATTTCTAATGGTGAAATTTCAGACTTAGGAGAAACACCAAAAACTATTTGAGAAACAGTAACTGTTACATCTTGTGTCACTAATACTTTCTGAGCACTTACTTGCTCTGTGCCCGCTCACCTCACCCTGGAGAAACCACCCTGCCAAAGTACCATCCCCACCCCTCCTGCTCCCCTACCCCAAGGCTGGGGCAACCAGCAGCAGTTTGGGTAGGAGTTATACCCAGTGCTGCTTTCTGTTTTCAGCCCTCAGTCTCCATGTTCTGTTTTGCTTGATACTGTTAAATAGAAACTCAAATAAAGGAGAAAATATTAAAAGATATTTAAAAAATCATCTTGTTCCATTGAGGAACATTTCCTCCCCACCATCACCACCACCATTTTGCAAGAATAATACACTTATTTTCATGGACCAAATCCCCACTGTGGCTATATTCATGTAAAATCCAAAAACATCTGGATAACTGATTGACGTTCTTTCCTTCTCTTTGAATGTGAAGTATTGTGTACAACCAGCCTATCCGTCCTCCCACGGGAAATGCCGGGGATGTAAACCCAGCACTCAGCTCTTTAGTTAAAGTTATAAAAACATCAAGAGGGTCTCACCCTTGTAAACACAAAGGGACTTTCCAGGAAATAGCTCTCTGCCCCTTGTGTTAACAGATGTCATGGGGCGGTTGGGGCCGAGAGTGTTGTTTTAAAATTCTCAATCTGCCTTGAAGAGTTTTTTTCCTTAGATGATTCCTGGATAGCATCACATGCTTTCCTCTTTCAACTTTCACATCACCTAATTTAGCTTTTCTGCTTGGACTCACCTTGAGTGCTTCTCACGTGGATGAGAAATAACCCAAATTCCAACTTCTTAGATCTCTGACAGCCAACATCTGCCATCCACTAATTTCCCTGGATTGGGTCCTGTCTCATTCTTTACCTCTTGATACTGATGGTGAGCAGCTTTGTGATTATACAAAACTGGGTGAATCTTCCTGAATTTAAGCATCTAGGTGAAAAGTAGAAAGTCTTTTTTTAAAAAATCAAGATGCTTAGCATCAGTATGACAAGTTTCCAAATACCTGAATTCTTTTAAACAAGTTATTTTGGAGTTATTGGTTTTGATATCTTTTTGTATTTTTTTTATCAATAAGCAGCCTTTTGAGTATGCACTTTCCCATCATGAGGAAAAGTGCTGGCTCTTGGAAGGAAGGCACTGGATGCCCCTATGTGTGGAGGGGACCCAGTCTTTAGAAGATCTGAGAAGCAGAGAAGACTTTGCAGAAAAAGGAGACTGAGAATAATTATACTGGCAGATGTCAGTATGGAATCTTGAAGATAAGCAATTCTGAGTTCAGCTATTGTATAGCACCCAGTACCAAGATTTGGCTGGTGACAGCTAAAGAGAAATAGATACAAATCACTGGAGCTGACTCCACCATGGAGCAGAGCTGGAACTTCGGGAATGCATCCGTATGGATGTCAAAGACCTAAAGATCATCACAACATCTTACCATGGGCTCGAATCACCAAGACTACCTACAAATCTTCCACCATGAGTCAAGTGAAGGAAGCAAATTTGGCAGAATGACAGGGTTGCCCTGCCCAAGAAGAGCTGTGCTCAGAAAAGGGTAGAGTGATGGCCTTAAAGCACAAGGAGATGCTAGGATTACTCCAGCAAAGATCGTCTTTTGGGCACCGATAGGGAGTGAAGTGGTGCCTCTGGGACTTCCTCCCCCTCTTCCCCAGTACTCCAACCAATCCAGACTATCCTATTGCCCAAGAAATTCTAGCAAAGTGCTTGATCCTTGCCCATGTTCTATGAGATCAGTCTCTGTGTGCCAACTACAGAGACTTTCCAGAGCTGGCAGTTTTGTTTTATCAGCACGCAACAGAAGGCAAGAAGGGACATGAATGAGACTCCATCCAAGGAGAACACCGTGGGCAGAAGGAGGTCCCAAAGGAATGGACTCTATGCCTCTGACATCTTAGGACAAAAGTTCGGTAGTCCAGGAAGAAGCATTTCAGGGAGAAGAATGGGACTCAGGCAAGAAGAACCCGTGGAATTAACACTGCCTTTGGGAATGAGGCTTCACACCAGCTGAGGGTGATGATGTGACCTTATCGTGGGAAGCAGCAGAAGGAGCACTGGACCGAGGATCTAGAGACAGAATTCTTAATCTGACCACCATTCGTTTCCTGTTGTCTCACAGCAAGTCATATAGCATCTCTGGGGCTTAGTTTCCTCATTTATAAGAGAAGCGGGCTCAGGTGGATGATGCCTACCGCTTGCTTCAGCTCTGACATCCAGGTCCACCTGAGGGAGGCACCGAGGCCCTTGATGATGGGATATTGCTGCCAAAATCGCCCTCCCCTGACACACGCTGCCCTGCTCTCTCATGGACATGCCCTTTATCTCTGCTTGTTGTTGATGTCGTGCTTTTCCCACAGAACTCTGTGGGATAGGGCAGAAGAGCACAGACAGAGCAGATAGGAAGGGTGGGAGTGAGCAGGAAAGGGCAGGAAGAGCTTCTCCAGGATTTCCTGGACCACTGCTCTCCAATCTGAGAAGGGGAAGCGCTGTCACTATCTCTGGCACCCTTGACTGTGCAACCTTTGTACAGATGTACCTGCTCCAGCATCGGGTCACCCGTCACTGTGCTCTGCCACCTCCTGCCGTCCCCAACCTTCACTGAAACTCTGGCTCGCTCTTGTAAGGCCAAGCAGCCTTGTTGGTAGAAAATGAAAAACGCAATATGCTTTTGGTGATAGATCGATTTTCCTACCTTCAAAGCATCTCAAAACTTAGTGATTTAAAGTGATAACCATGCTATTTGCTCAAATTTTGTAGGTAAGCTGGGCGAGTCTGGTCTGGGGTGGGTTGGCTATTGCCTACGTGGGCTAGAACGCAACTATCTAGTAGAATAATAATATAAAACAAGGGCATATTATAATTTGAAATATTTTAGTAGTAAAATTTTAAGAAACTAAAAGAAACAAATGTAAAATTTAATAATATTTTGAAATTTAACTCTATGTGCTCAAAATATTTTTTCAATATGTAATTAATATAAAACCTAAGTTTGCCCACCTAATGGTGGGACACTTCCTATCAGCAACAGAGTCCCAGTGAATAGTGCCTTTTAAACCTCTATTTCATTTATGTTTGCCAAATTCCCATTGGCCAAAGCAAGTCACATGACCAAACTCAAAGTCAGAAAGGATGATGCCATAGATATGGTAACCACTGGATAAACTCTGAGTAAATGGCCTCTAAGGGCTTCCTCCCTCTTTCACAGATCATTTCAAAACAGAGGAAAGCACAAAAAAGAAAAATTGAAATAACCTATCTCCCATAGATAATATTGCATATTTTTTGCATACCTACAAAGGCATTTTATAAATTTGCAATCAAACTATACGATACTAAAATGTTATCAAATATTCTTCTAAGATTAATTTTAATGGTTTTATTACATTCTATTATATAAATATATCACAATTTATTTAAACAGTCTCTATTGCTGAAGAATTGTCTGCCATCTGTCACACTTACAAATGATGAAGAAAGGAATAACTTAATTTACACATTTTCTCATTCAGCCAAACTATGAAGAATAGATTCTTAGAAATAGAATTTTCAGGTCAAAAATTATGGCATATTTCATGGTATCTGATTCATTCCTTCACCTCAGCAGAAGTTACAAGGCATCCATAATGTCCAGACACTCTCAGAGGTGCTGTGGGAACAGCAATGACCAGACAGACAAAAACATTTCTGTCTCTGTGGAGGAGCTTAGATTCCACTGAAGGGAGGATCATCTAGTATGCTAGAAAGTAATAAGTGCAGTAGAGAAAGGTACAGTAGATCAGGGTGAAAGTGGGGAGTGCTGTGGTTGGGGAGAGAGGCTATAAATGTAAATAAGGTCATCAGGGTAGGCCTCACTCATGTGACATTTGACCAAAAAGTATTGTCTGGTTTCTTTATTTGGGGTACATAAGAAGGGAAGATGAGACAACTTGGCAGAAGCACTTTTTAAAAGTGACCGACACAGTCAGAGTCCAACACCATCTCTATTATGGGTATCCCATGGAATGTCTACTTGCCTTCATGTGTACACACCTGGA
This sequence comes from Fukomys damarensis, assembly GCF_012274545.1. Classification (NCBI taxonomy): domain Eukaryota; kingdom Metazoa; phylum Chordata; class Mammalia; order Rodentia; family Bathyergidae; genus Fukomys; species Fukomys damarensis. Next base: position 45,755,225 of record NW_022900945.1, on the reverse strand, counting down.
AAGTTATAATTAGATAACTCCAAGCTGGGGGACATGGGGAGGAGGTCTGGTGCCACTGATCTGCCATTGATCCATAGTTCTACACGCACAGCTGGACCCGAGTAATTCTAGGTGACAAGCAGAGTCAGGGAAACACTGTGGGAGAGTGCAGACTTTGCACAACCTTCCCAGAGGCCAACTCTTAGTCTCACATCCAAGGTCAAGTGTTCCTTTTATTTGCCAGAAGGCAATTAGTGCCTCTTTTTCTTAGAAATTTCAGGACCTCTTCTATCATCATAGCAAAGTGTTTAGAAATACTGAACATTGCGTATATGATGGATGGATGGATGCTTGAGGAACTAAATACATGAGTGAGCTATTTGAATTAATCTAAGAAGCATCCACATCTGAGGAGGGTGAAGAGGTTTCTCTATTCATACAGCAAGCCCTGGCATTATGAAAACAGAGTAAATTAATGATGATAGTGCTGTCAGGAAAAGAGACCTGTGGTCTAGTTATAACTCTACCACTAACTGGATTTGCATCCTTGGGTGCAGCAATAATCTCTGGAATTGTTGCCTTTCTATCTGGTCATGGTTAACACAAAACCATGTACATCTTCACCTTTGAGGACAGCACCATAGGAGAAACCTACAAAAATCCTCCCAACACCATTTGTAGCTGCTACTCACAAAAGCATTCAGTCAGTAAACAAATACTAATGAGGGTGGGGGATTTAGTTTAGTGGTTCCGGCACCTGCCTCACAAGTGCAAGGACTCAATCCTCGATACCAAAAAAAAAAAAAAAAAAAAA
>NW_022900945.1:45706575-45754281 GCF_012274545.1 Fukomys damarensis | reverse complement strand
AAAAAAAAAAAAAAAAAATACTGATGATGTGCCTTTTATGTGCCATGCATTATTCTAAGTGTTAGGGCCAAGTATTCTACACATCACAGATATATAAGGAAGACCAGTCCTGATGCACAGTCTACAGTGGAAGTAAACACAGAGTACAACCAGGAGCAATGAGTAGTGTAAAGATAAAGTTAGGAAAGGGGGATGAGGTAATAGAAAATGCGTGAGGTGTTTTTGTTTTTGTTTTTTTTATTAAGTTGGGTGGTAGGGAATGACCTCCAAGAGAAGTGACATTGAAGGTGATATATTTATGACAAGGTGGAACCAGGACATGTGAAAACCAGGGGCAAAGAAGTTGCATCAAATGCCATGAGGATTCATGGGTGATCTGAGCTCGGTATATGTATGACAGAAAGATGATGCCAGAGTCGCTGGAGCATGGTGGGTGATAGAGATAGATGTGGGGTGAAGACAAGTTAAGGAAGCCTTGTAGGGCTTTGGTCTTCTCTTAGAAACAGAGAAGGCAGTTGAATAGACCGATAAACAGGCTATTACTATTATTATTATGCAGGAATCTCCGTAAGAAACAAAAGAATTAAGGCAGTAAAGAAGAAAGAAGTCACACTTATTTTGTTAGATTTTTAAACAGGATTTCTGATGGATGAGGTTTCAGCTTGGGTTGATAGGGGGTTGGTAGGGAGGTTTCTGAAAGGAGAGAGATTATGGGAATAACAGATGTGGAAGTAATTCTTGAAGAATCTGACCCTTGTCAAACTGGAGATGTCTCCTAGACAGACAATGGAAATGTTGAGTAGACAGTTGGAAATTAGTTCAGAGATCAAGTTTTCAAGGCACAAGACTATGATGCCAGGGTTGGATGTGATTCTGTGAATTTTTTTTTTCGTTAGGCATCAAACCCAAAGTTTCACGCATTCTAGGCAAGCACCTTACCACTGAGCTACATCCCTAGCCTTCCATGGAATCTTTTCTTCTCCTGTCATTAAGTTGTCAAATGTAAAGAGAGTAAGTAGCTGAGTAACGCAGGTAAAGTAGTAAGGAAAGGAACTCAACTTCACCGAAGCAGAATCAACAGCTACTTCCTGAGCCAACCAGCTCCCTCTCTCCAACCCCCAACCTTTGCTCATCTGTTAAATGGAGTAACTTCTAATAAGATGGGTTGTCTGAAAATCAAAGTCAGACAGGAGATGGTAGACTGGCTAGGGAAGGGGACATGATCTGTTAATTACAAAGTTCCAGGACACGTATGCAGAACAGTTCCCAGAGCCCTGCACGTGGAGCCAATCAGAGCACTGCCTTCAATGCTTCTTGCAAGAACTGGACTGGGTTTCCTATAGGACTGTCCAGACCTGACGTCAGCCTGAGGAGTAGGAGATACAAGAGGGCAGTTGCCATTGAGCTCACTGCCTCTGTGTTCACTCTTACTCAGTGGCCCACTCTCACACTGTAGAGAAATTTTCATGTGGCCCAAGCTCACTCTGCAAATCCTGTTTCTTTTCCTCCCTTCAGTAAATGTAAAACCTTGCTACTGTTTGTACTTGTCTTGACCAATTCTTTGCTCAGGAAAGAAAGAACCCAGAAACCACCTCTAGAAGGACACTCAGCATTCCAAAACCTGATAATAAAAGGATCCAACATTTGCAAAAGATGTAGAACACAAACTAGGCCTCCTCTAATAAATAGCTATTAATGCTATTTGACCTAAAAGATCTAGAAAATGAAGGGCTAATATGGAAATCACATCAGAGGACTCCTCTCTAGACCTCACAGGCCAGTCTCCTCATGTTAACAACCAACTTGTTAAAGACAAAATTAACACCACAGGACTCGCATTTGAATACCAAGTCAGCTGCTTTGGGGAAAAAAATAATGATGGATTCTTGGTGGTCATGCTACTTCTCAGCTGATTATATAATTTTCACAGATAATTAGATTTGAACCACATGAACAATAGTCGAAATGCATTCTATAAATATTATTGATTTTTTTTTTACTCTCTCTCACTCTCTCACTTTCTTTGTTCTTTAAGACAGTGCAGTAAGAGACTATTTTGGGGGCTGGCTTGAATTGTTTCCCTGGCTGTGCTCCAGGGAGATTCATGGCAGGGGTTGCTCAAGCTGATAGTGGTTTTGTGGGCTATTTTTTGCTCCCTTTAACTACCCAGAAGACCTCTCATTCCCACATAGTCCTAGTTCAGAGAGGAGGTATGGGACTACTGACCACTAACAGTGAGGGCACAATTTCCCAAATCAAAGGGTTTAAAAGAGAAGGGGGAAGGGTTATTATTTCATTCCTGTTCCCTTCTCATGACGGGCAATTCCAAACTGGACCAGCTCCAGGATCCTGGTGGGAAAATCTGTAGACAAAGCACCACAGCAAGCGGGACTCTAGGGGAAGGTTCTTGATTTGTTTCTGTCATTTTCACTCAAGAGGTTTCCATGAAGGACATCAACCCAGCCTGTTTCCTGAAGAGGGCACAGGCCAACAGGGAGTTGCCAAGATCCCCCACAGGGAAGGTAGAAGCCTGGCTACTTAGGAAAGACAAGGGCCCAGTAGGGCTGGAACTGTAAACAAGACTGTTAATTGGCCATCTCAAGCAGGCACTTTAATCTGGGTGACTGAGTTAGGCCTTTACATATCCCAGCACTGTCTCTTCCAGGAAACATGGTACCAGTCCCTGCTGTGAAGTTGCTTCCAGCACTCTAACCTCCCTGCATGGAGAGATTCTCCTACAGATTTAATAGGTCAGCCAGGTCGGAAAGTGGGCATCCTGCAGTGCAGCAAGCAGGGTAATGAGGAGTAGGCAGGAATCCAAGATCCAAATCAAAGCCAAGTCATCTGGGTTTCATCCTGATTAAGCAGAACTTTCATATTCTCTTTGCTTTCGCTAATATCCTGTCAAAACACAGGCTAATAGAGTGAGGGAAGTCCTATGAATGACAAAGTTTCAAACCCAGTCACACAGGGGAAAGAAAAAGAATTCCTCATTTTACACTGTTTTACAATGTGTGCTTCTCTGGAGCAGCTCTTTGGCCTCAGAGCATGTCTCATGCTTGGGTAGAATAAAAGCAGGAGATCTGCGGTCTGGGTCTGGATATAACAACTGGAGATCTTTGAGCAAAGTCAGTCAGTCAGTAAACATGCACTGAGCTTCATGCAGGTGCCAAAGCTTCCCTAGAGACAGCAGTGCAGAGGCATCTGCTCTTAATGGAGCATAGAGGTGAGTGCATCTCAGCCTCAGCCTCAGCTTCCCAGTTTACTGAGTGTGGGTAACAACAACATGGAAACTTCTTCATACACAGCCAGAAACCTATGAGTGCGTAGGTACATTGTAGTTAATCATCACATTTTATACAGCAGAGAAGATGGATCAACTGTGACACCATTTATTAATAGGGCAAATAAGTGAAAAGAGAAAATTGGAGGATACATTAGTATGATCATTCACACAAAACTATAAAATTTTCAAAGCAATAATAAATTATGGATACATATTTTTACAGAAAAAGCAATAAATTATGCATAGATTTGGAAAAGAATCTTTGGACATTTATGCTAAAAAAAGAATCTTTGGACATTACTTTAATCTTAAATTTTTTAAAAAATGATAAGAGAATTTAAAAATTTGGTAGAAAGTTGAAGGATAAAATTGGAGAAATTTTTCAGAATCTCTAATAAAAAGTCAGCAATGAAAAATGAGAGTAAAAAGATACTAAATTAGAGAACCCCTCCAACAGGTCTAGTAACTAAATAATAGGAGTTCAAGGAAAAAAAAAAAACAGAAAACTAAAAACTGGAAAATATCAATGAAATAGAATTTCTCAGACCTGTAGGCTGTATGTCCAGGGTATACTGAATATTCAGCATAATGGTTAAAAACAGAACCACATCAAGGAGTATACATGTGAAATTCTTGATTATTAGTATGTTTATCAGGCTTATTAACATTGGCTGCAGAAAACTGTCACAAATTTTATGCAAAGCCTATTTATTTTGGATGGTCCTACTCCACCTTGTAAACATGCCTACTTGGGTATGTCCCTGAATTTGTTGTGGCAAGAGAAAATAAAAATGAAGGAAGTATACTGATTTTTAACTTGCTAGCCTGGAAGCTATATGTGTCACCTCTGCTCCCAGGTCCCTGGCTAGCACTAGGTCTCAACCTAACTATGGGAAAGTTCAGAAACCTATAAAAGCACTTCTAAGGACACAATTCTTGCTGTTTTGCATGCCAATATTTGGTTACAAAAAGAAGATCCTACATATTTTCAGAGAAGAAAAACCTAAACTGATTTTAAAAATTAGGAAGCAAAATGGTTTTGGATTTCTCAGTAGCAAAACTGGAAGTTTGAAGGCAATGGAGTAATGCTTTCAAAATTCTGAAAGTAAACAATTTATAACTGAATTTCTTCATACAACCAAACTATCAGTCAAGTGTTAGTACAGAATAAAAAAGTACTTTTGGACATTCAAATTTGCAAACAATTTACTTTTTCTCCAGAAGCTACCAGAAAATGTGATCCATTAAAGTCAGAAATTAAAAAAAAAAGCAAGAGGCAGACAAGAAATCTGGAGAATGGGAGAGTCAACACAAGAGAAAATTGTCAGGATTATAGTGAAGGAAGACACTTTGATAAAATCTATACACCTGGGAGTGAAGGGAAACAGTCAAACAAAAGCAGGTGAGATTCCAAAAGATTCTTCAAAAAGTTGTAACTGTCATTGTGATGATGGATTACCAAATATATGTTTTCTACCAGAAAAGTTTTTCTTCATGTTGAGCAATTTTTCTTTGGATGTCTGAGAGAGAGAGAGAAAAAGAAAAATTAGAGAGAAGTGTGAGGCAGTGAAAAAAGAAGATACTGAAAGACTACCTGAGTATCTAAGTACATTAGGAGAAAATTTAAACTATTGGCCATGAGTTACTTGGTGTTATGGTTTATATCTACATATCCTCCTCATGCACTCAGAGGTGAAGCTTTCGGAAGTGAATGAATCACGGGGGTAATAGAGCTGTTAAGAAATAGGTCTGGTCAGCAGATCAGGGTTATTAGGGTGGCTTGGAAGAGTGTATCTGCCTTCTTCCCCTCCTTTCATTCTCTGCTTCCTGACCACCATGATGTGAGAAGATTTTCTTTACCCAGGCTCTTCTACCATGTCATTTCTGTGTTTAAGCTTGTCAAACATGGACTGAAAGTTCTGAACTTTGAACCTCTCCTTTGAGTTGTAGGTGTGGGTATATTTTGTCCCAGTAACAAGAAAGTAACTAAGACAGATTTTGGTGCCAGAGAAGTTGGGTGGTTGCTGTGACTGACCATGTTATTTGGAATCCTTTGGAAGTGGTTGGAAGGAAGATTTTGGAAAAGTTTAGAGATGCCACCAAGGAAAATCCTATAAGCTTGATGTGTGATACTGGTTGGATAGTAGGCTCAGGAGGTTTCAGCTGGGAACATGGACTCCACTGACAGACTGCAGGCCATGTATGTTCATTCTCTGGCAGAAAATTTGTGTGCATTTTGCACAGATGCTGAGACTCTGTAGGAGACTGAGATTAAGGGGAGAGTAACTGAACTGGCAGAGGAAATTTCAAGGCATCCCAATGTTGGGACTGTAGTATAGGTACTATTGGGTCTTTTAACCAGCTATATATTAAGAATCAATAATGAGCAGTATAGCTGAGTTATTTTAAATGTTTTGGATTTCACTAGAAAGGAAGTGCCTGTGAAGTTGAGGCCTGTAAAATTTTGGCCAAGAACAGCTTCTTTGCTGAAAATATTAGCATTACAATGAAGTCCAGTACAGTAAATCCTCAACTTATGAATATTTGAGTTGTGAACTTTCACAGATACAAATAGGCCTCAAATTACAAACATGCAGAGATGTAAACAAATCATGGAAGTAGCTCATATGTCTGCTGGACATTGTCACAGTTGTGCTGATGTGTGCTTATGATACAGAGCAAAAGTGTACAGTAATACAGTCAGTCAGAGCCCAGGATTGCTAGAAGAAAGAGGAAAAGCAGCGGTGATGTGGAGGGAACTCTTAGGAAGTACAAAGCAATGTACATTGCATATTTGTGGCAAAGGCGTATAAGATTCACTCTGTCAGACTTACAAATGAATCTGACTTATGAACATTCTTCTGGAATTGAACTCATTCATAAGTCAGGACTACTGTATTTTATACCAGGACAATATAAAAGATGCCTTGAGGACTTATGAGGAATCAGCAAGACCTCACCCCTTACAGGCTCCAAGGTGTAAGAGGGAAAGACTTTCTTGGGGAAGACAACCCCAGGGCCCCCTGTTTCAGAGCAGGCAGTCTAGGATATTAGTTCCCTGGAATTTGTTTTAAATTACTAAGCCATCTAGCTGTTTAGGGGATGTGGCAGCAATGGCTGAAGAGAGCCTGGCCACTGCTAGAGCTGGTGGCACACTTTGGATGTAGTGGTGGTGCTGCTGGTTTTAGGGGAATGGAGAATGCAAAATTTGCAAGGTCAAGGAGGTTTCTAACCAGATTTCAGATGAAAGCCTGGGAAGCCAGACAGTGTATCCTTGAGGGGGAAATGCATGAAGCTCTGAAAGTGAACCCAAAAGTACAGTGGAAACCTCAAGACACTAAAGAACCTAGAAATGTGGAAAGCCACAGTCAGTGAGCAAAACAACCCCAAGAGAGAAGCCACAAGAACTACAACCAATAATGCTATAGGGTGGGGCTGCCTAAATCCTTTGTAGATCAGATCTCATTACAGCATCTTGCTCTGAGTAATGGACATGAATCTAAAGGACTTACGTTTGTTCTGCTTGGTTTTGGTTTTGTCCAGTTTCTTTCTATCCTCCTCTCTTGTAGAATGGGAATGTTTATCTGTGCCATTTTATGTGTTAGCACAGTTTAACTTTCTTTTTAATTTTCATAGGGGCTCACAGTTAAGAGTTTGGCTTGAGTTTCAGAGGTTTTGGAACTGGAATTTTCAACAATGCTGGAACTGTTAAGAACTTGATAACTCAAAGATGGACAAAAGGCACTTTCCATAGAGATATACATGAGTCTTTTGGGGGCCAGGGGTGAAATTTTATAGTTTGAATCAAGAATATCCACCAAATGCCTTATGGACTCATAGGCAGGGCTTCTGGAAGATAATTGACTCACAGGGATGATAGTGGTGACTTGTTCCTGGGAGGTGAGATTGGGGGTTGACTGGCAAGGGTATATCTCCCTCCCTGGCTCTTCTTTTTATTCTCTGATTTTTAACCACCATGAAATGGGCAGCATTTTCCCCTCATCAAGGCCATTCCATCATGCAACCCTTGCCCTGGAGCCAGCCAATAGTGGACTGTAACTGTGAGGCAAAATAAACCTCTCCTTTAAGTTGTGGGTGTCAAGTATTGTGTCCCGGTGGTGGGAAGGTAACCAAGCGAAGAAAAGGTAAGACACTTTGGAAAATAGAAAATAGGGGAAAGGATGATTATTAAATGCAGAGAAAGAATAGAGCTGTGTAGGGAGGACATTTAACTATAGCTTACTATATAACTCAGCTGTGAGTCTAATAAAAGACATCATCATATATCCTAAATAATAATCACATCAAAATTGCACCATAAGCATATTGGAAGTTTGAAGGGATGGGAAAAATTAATATGGAAGAATTAGAGGGAAGAATGAGGAGCCAAAATAGCCCCCCAAAAACCCAAATTATGGGAAGTAACTTGATAATCAATTGCATTTTATTTAGTCTTCTCATTTAAAATGTTTATAACACAGGTAGAACCCTTAGTGGCTATGTACTGTATGCCCAGCACATTAGTCAATCCTCAATAAACACTGGTCAGAATAATTTTAACAATAATCTGGAAGTCAAAATCTTTTACCTGTATTGCTTCATCCTTGAGAAATCAAGTGGTATTGTTTCTGGTAAGAGTAAATAAGCTTATGTATGTTGGCTGTTTTGGCTGATTAAAAATTAGTAATTGATTAAATATCTCTGGATGTTCAACATAGTATTAAGTCCCTTTGCTTAGATGAATTTTAGACATACCCAAAGTATAAATAATAATATAACTAACACTGGTTTACTTACTACCTTGCTTAAAGGATAAAATATTTCAGGTTTAATTGAAAATTCCTGAGTATACCTTCTATTTCCTTCCCCTCCCAAGATGACCACTTTTCTAAGCATGCTATATAAATATATATATAAAGGCAAGCTTCATGACAAAGAGGTGTATGTCTGTAATCTATTATTGCTTTGAAATTTTATAATTTTATGTGAATGATCATACTAATGTATCCTCCAATTTCCTCTTTTCACTTATTTGCCCTATTAATAAATGGTGTCACAGTTGATCCATCTTCTCTGCTGTATAAAATGTGATGATTAACTACAATGTACCTACGCACTCATAGGTTTCTGGCTGTGTATGAAGAAGATTCCATGTTGTTGTTACCCACACTCAGTAAACTGGGAAGCTGAGGCTGAGGCTAAGATGCACTCACCTCTGTGCTCCATTAAGAGCAGATGCCTTGCGCTGCTGTCTCTAGGGAAGCTTTGGCACCTGCATGAAGCTCAGTGCATGTTTGCTGACTGACTGACTTTGCTCAAAGATCTCCAGTTGTCATATCCAGTCCCAGACCGCAGATCTCCTGCTTTTATTCTACCCAAGCATGAGACATGCTCTGAGGCCAAAGAGCTGCTCCAGAGAAGCACACAGTGTAAAGTGAAGAATTTGTCAGTTTTTACTTCTCAAATTTAAAATCTCTGCTCTTAAGTGAATACTTATTTATGATTGTCATATTTTCATGGTGAATTCAGTATCATGCCTCATTTTATCATTATGAAATGGCTCTCTTCTCTAATCATGAGCCTTGCCTTGGGATCTATTTGTATATCTTCCTCTGTGATCTTCGCCTGTTAAAATCTTTAGTGGGCTGTGTGTTTTTTTATTGTAGAATTGTAAGAATTCTTTATATATTTCAGATGAATATCTTTTCTCAGAAACATGTGAAACAAACATTTCCTTCCAATCTGTGACTTGCCTTTTTCATTTTCTTTAAAGTGACAAAGAGCAAAAGTTTTTAACGTTTATAAAAATTAATCAGTGTTTATGTTTCAAGTTTTATTCTAGTCATAAAAATTTGCTTAACTCTACTTGGCAAAGATTCATTCTGATTTCCCTCATAGAAGTGTTATGCTTGTAGCTTTTACTTTTAGATCTGATTCATTTCAAGATAATATTTGCATAAGAAATAAAGACTTGAGGTTCCTGAGTTTCATTTTTCCCAAATGAATCCCAACTGTTCCAACACCAACATTGAAAAGACTTCCTATTTCATTGCCTTACCTGGACACCTTGGATGAAAACCAACTGACTATATATGAGATAGATAGATAGGTAGTAGATAGCTAGATCTATCACTATAAATATCACAATCTTCTGCATTATAACTTAATAATTCTTTTATTTTTCATTGAGTTTATTGGTACATTGTAGGTTATCTTCGAAATTTCTCCTTCTTTTAAAATTATTTCAACCTAAGTCCTTTGTTATTCTATAAAATATTAGAATAAGTTTGTATAATTTGGGGGGAAAAATACATGCTGAGATTTTCATTAGGACTCCATTTAATATATGGATCAATTTAGGGAAAACCTTCATTTTTAACAATAATGACTTTTCCAATCTACTTAGGTCTTCTTTAATTTCACTGAACAATATTTTAGAATCTTCATTGTAAGTGTTTGGCCCATAATTGTTATTAACACTTCAGTATTGAAATTTTGATTTCATTATTCAATGTTGATAACTTAATTTTTCAATTTAATTACCAGCATATAGTATTCTAATTAATGTCCAAATATTCTAACTCTTTCTCTTATGACCTGGCTAAACTTGCTTATTACTTTAAGAAACTTTTTTGTAGATTCTTTAGGATTTTTATACACAAGATTATATCATTTGTGGAGTCCAGAAAAAAAGTAATGAAGTAAAAACAAAAAGTAACAAAGATGCCTTGCTTACCATGTTAAGAGGGAAAATCTATACTTTCTCTATTAAGCATTGTGTTTGCTATGGGAATGTTGTGAATACCATTTGTTATGGTTGGATCCAAATTATCTCCCAAGAGCCCATTGTGTTGGGAGCTTGGTCATTAGCTGATGGACTTTTGGGAAGTGATTGGATATTAGGGATGTCTAACTCCATCAAGTGGGTTAATCTACCTGTATAGTCATAATGATGACATTATTAGGAAATGATGGCGACCATAGGAGCCAAGTCTAAAGAAGGTCACCAAGGCCATGCTCTTGGGAACTGTATTTTTTTTTTTGTACGAGGGATCGAACTCGGGACCTTGTGCTTGCAAGGCAGGCAGTGGCACCACTGAGCTAAATCCCCGGCCCTCTGCTTCTTGACTGCCATAAAATGAGGAGTTTTTCCTCCCTAACATATTTCTGTCTCACCACAGGCCTAATTGCAATGGACTCAGCCAATCATGGATCAAAATCTCTGAAACCATGAGCCAAAATAATGGTTTCTGGCCTTTAAAATTTTTTTTCCAGGTTCTTTGTCACAAGGACAAAAAAGCTAACACTTATAAGATTGTTTCATTTTGTATAAAACTGTCATGCTCTTTTCCAGGGTGGCGGCATCCTTTTTTATTTCTGTCAGCAACCTATGAGTGATTTGTAGTACATCTTTTCCATTCTTTTACTTTTAACCTATGTTTAAGTGGGTTTTTCTCAGCATATACTCTGACGTTACATTTTTACTTAGTCTCATCATCTTTGCTTTATAACTGAAATGTTTGTGCCATTTATTTTTTTCCATTTAAATTTTCTGGTACATTTTAGGTATACAATACAGTTACATTCATCACTGGGAACTTGTTCCTTTACCTGACGTCTCTTGGTTCTTACTTTTTCCCCCATTCCCCCATCCTCCCTTTACCGGCCCTACCTCTCCTGATTTACAGAAACTTTGTTTCCACTTTTTTCCTTTTCTTATTTTCTTCCTTCCTCTTCTTTCCTTTCCCCTACCCCTCCTACTTCCCCTACTCATTTAGACCTTTTCTTCCTATTTCACATTATCAGTTATTCATTTTGATCCTTATTTACACTTTCAGTTTCTCACACTGTTCGTGCCATTTATATCCAATGCAATTATTGATGTGGTTGGAATAAATACACCATCTTCATATTTATTTTCCATTAGACTGCCTCATATTTTTCACCCATTACTACAGAACTGTTCTTTTTTTCCTTTCTGTAAATAGATTATATTCAAACTTGGATGTGTTGTCTTGCATGGTTTCAAGTTCATTGATGTTTTCTCCTGCTGTATTTCATCTTTTGTTAATTAATTCTACACAGTGAATCTTCAATCCTATATTTTATTTTTCCATTCTAAAAAGTACAATTTATCTCTTTTTAGTACTAATTCTCCTCTTATAATCCTTTCTTGAGCCATTTTAGTATGTTTCTTTGCTTTCTACCATTGTTTTCATTTTGAGGTTCATTTCTAAAGACTGACTTTATTCCTGTTATTGGTCACACTTTCATTTCACTCTTCATGTCTAAAGATATTTATTTGTTTATTTGTATATTATTAATTTTTTATTGTTCAGTGTCTCAACTTCTTGCCTTTTTGAAAAGATGAGTACGCTTTATTTTTGCACAATTGATGTTATTTCCACATGATCTTGATTCTTTCAGAACTTGTTTTTCAGCTCTTTGTTTGTAAGACTAGAAAAAGGCTATTTCTAAAGATATTTTCATCAAACTAATACTATGGTCCTTCAAGCATCTCTTTTTGTTCCCAGATAACTAATAAGGCTTCCGTATTTTGGAAAGTTGGAACACAATTGTCTCCCAGGCCTGTTTGGGATCTAGTGATAATTCAACTTACATTTCCACTCTCTCTTTGCCTACTTTTGTGGGGCTTCACTCTATACAAGTTCAGGTTAATATTCAACAAAAACTCAACTAGACACCTACCCAGGTTCCTGGGTCTCTTTTTCTGTTCAGTTTCCTGTTCTACAGGACTCTATTCCACACATTCTAGTTGCCTCAGCCTCCCAAAATTCTGAACTTTATATAATTGCCCAGCAAGACCACTAGCTTATGCTTTGATTCAGAATGTGCCCCAAAACAGAGTACAAGGGATCATAGATTTCACCTTTTCTATTTCCCTTCCGTCAGGGTTTCCAGGACCATGCTGCCTGTTGTCCTTTGTTAAAAATATTGTTTCATGTATTTGTTCAATTTTCTAATTGTTTATGGAGGTTAGACTGGTTCCTATTACTCTGTCTAGCTGGAAACAGAAATGTTTCTTAAAGAAATTGATATTTATGATTTCAATATCCCTTTTGTAATTCCCATAAGTCTAAAAAATTTTATATCATTTCTTATAATCATGTCTTCTGGAATTGCTTTCTCTCAACTTTTGTTTATCTTTATTTTGTCTTCAGGTTCAAAGTAGATTTGATCATTAAAAGTCTTAGATTTGTAAAGTCAAATTCTTTCACTAAATTTGAAATCATTTCTTTAATTTTTTTTTTTCTGTCCCACTATTTTTCTCTTCTCCTTCTGGTCTCTAAGTACACATGCATTAGACCACTTCATATTTTCCTACGTCAGTGAGACTCATCAATTTCTCTTTAATCTTTTCTCTTTCTGTTATCCAGATTGGGCAACATATTGATCTATGTTCAATTTAATGATCCTTTCCTCGGCCATCATTAACCTCCTGTTAAGTTTGTCCACTGAATTGTTTAAATCAAACAGTACTTTGCAGTTGTAGAATTTTCATTTGGTACCTTTTTATTGTTTATATCTCTTTACTGAGATTATCTGCTCATTCCTCAGAACCATATTTTCCTTTAAGTCATTGAATATGTTTGTAATTACTGCTTTTAAATTTCTTGAATTTTGACATCTGAATCATCTAAAAAAAAAATCTGTTTTTATTGGCTATTGTTTCCCTCTTGACTATCAACCATATCTTCCCATGTCTTTGCATGTCTAATGATTTTCCATGATATGACAATTGTGAGTAATATATTCAGAATGTCCGAAGAATGTTATCTTCCTCTGAAAATAATTTTAATTGTAGTTTTTCTTCTGGGAGGCAAGTAACTTGGCTGGATTGAAACCCCAAAGTTTGTCTCCCTTGAGTTGGCAGGGCTGAAATACATGCTTAGTTCCTTCGAACTTCCAACTATTATTTCTCCTAGTTTCTCCATTTAGCTCTCCTGGGATCTCTCCCACAATGGAATAAATTAAAAATTAGCCAATAATTCTGTAAAATACACATAAAGAATTTGTGATTATCCTTCTGCAGCTCTTTCTTTTCCATGATTTTCTCCCTAATTTGCAGCCACTTTGGCAGACCCACATTGACCTCTGACACCTTGTGGCAGTGACACAGCACTCTCCAGCTTAAGCTCCAGTCTTCCTATACCATACAGCCCGGGTTGCACGCACAGGTATCCAAATCCTACTGTGATGCCCTCTTCCCAAGGTTGACATCCCTCCAGTTTCTGCTTTCTTTTTTTACTCTTTAGTGCCTGTAAGTGGTTGATGTTAAAATGTCAATCAAAGCATATCACTGTTATCTATAGGAAAGTGAGTACAATGAAAACTACTTCAGCCATTACTCAAAGCACAGTCTTATACTGCTTTTTAATATGCATTAATCAAATTAAACAGTGGTTTAAAGTTCTATACTGAGAACTTTTCACAAAAAGTGTAATGGTATTATAAATAATTTCATTTTTCTAATGCTCTAGAATATACTTTTACTGTATGGCTTAAGCCAAATTCGTTTGCCACTTAAGCAGAATATGTATCTTTAAAAATAGCTAGGATTTGTTATACCAGCTGCTCCTCAGGCAAAGGACTATTATGCAGAATATATAAAGAAAAAACAACCATCCCCTCCCCGCAAATATAAGGACCCGATTCAAAATTGGGCATCTGAAATGAACAGACATTTCTCAGACAAAGACATAAAAGTAGCAAATAAATATATGAAGAAATGTTCCACATCACTGGTCATTCAAGAGATGCAAATGAAAACAACATTGAGATTCCACCGCACCCCACAAAGAATGGTTGCTATCAAGAAATCACTCAATAACAAATGTTGGCAGGGTTGTGGGGAGAAAGGAACCCTTCTCCACTGTTGGTGGGAGTGCAGACTAGTGCAACTACTATGGAAATCAATATGGAGACACCTCAAAGAGCTGGGACTAGAGGTTCCATTTGATCCAGCCATCCCTCTGCTGAGTTTCTTTCCAAAAGAATCATATCACAATGACATATGCACACCTATGTTTATAGTGGCAGTTTGTAATAGCTAAAACTTGGAAACAGCCCATTTGCCCATCAGTTGGAAACTGGATAAAGAAGATGTGGTTTTTCTATAAAATGGAATACTACTCAGCCATAAAGAATGAGAAATTAGATTCATTTATAGGAAAATGGATACATATTGAGGATATACTTCTAAGTGAAATAAATAAGTCACACCTGTGTAAATACCGAATAGTTTCTCTGGTGTGAAAAACTATAATGGTACATAAGATCCTAATGAGATAATTAACAATGCGAAATAAGAAGAAAGGGGCCAAAGGTGTAGGGTAAGAGGGAGGGTAGAGGAAAGGGAATAAGGGAAAAGAAAAAAATATGAGAAAATGAAAAAATGGAAATAAAGTGTTTGTAAATGGGGAGGGAGGGCAGGGGATGAAGGGAGGGCAGGGACAAGGGGAAAAAATGAGAACCAAGATCTGTCATGTAAAGGTATAAGATCCCAGTGATGAATGTAACTTTACTGTATACCTAAAATGTACCAGTAAACTCAGTGAGGAAAAAAATACAAAATAAAACATGCAGACAGGTACAAAAGAAAATTTTAAAAAATAGCTAGGATTTAATTCTGTTTACTCTTTGATCTTTAAATTCAATTTATCTGGGTATCTGATTATTTTGAATGTTCATTTTCTTTCTGAATATTATGTATAACCGACTTGTTTCTGGTATTTTGATTCAACTAGCCCTTAAAACAACTTAATCTTTATTAAGACTGAAAATTACAATGCTGATATTATGTAGATGAAGAAAAATTGGCTCGTAGGACTTTGCAGTAAAAAAAGATCTTATCATAAGAATAGATAAAAATTGTTTCACAAGTTTCTGAACTATTTTTCTTTTGTTTCTGGAAGGTCATTGTCCTTATACCTGGAGGAGAATGGAAAACTTCTCCCACACTGTTGGACCATTTCCTTCTAGATAAACCAAACCAATTCCAGCAGCTTCTGCCCCCAGGCAAATGACAGCACCCACTGGAAGGAGTTTTTGCCAACTACAATGTTTCTTGGACGTGAACTTTTAACATCCCACATTCCTCTTCTTAATCACACCAAAGAGCACTTATTAAGGTCCCGGCTGAGCATGGTGCTGTACCCAGAAAGTTAAGCACATGCAGCCTCTGTTGTCAACATCACGATGAAGAAACACAGACGACTCAACATAAACATTGAATGATGATTCTTTTAGGTCTGTGGTCTACTGTGCCTACAGAATGCCAAACATCTGGATGAAAGATGTGACATCCAGTCAGGAAGCTTGCTGTTCTTCCAGATAATTGAATAGACTTTTATGTGAATTGTATAAACCCAGTAATTATAATAGTTATACCAACTTATATTTATATAATGATTTACAGCTCCAATGTGTGTGCATATGTATGTGTTTTTGTGGTAAATGTGTGTATGTCTGCATGTATGTATAAAGCTTCATTTAGTAACCATATCTTTATGGAATATGTTTATTTATCCCATTTTACAGGGAGGAGAGAATTTGAGAGCCTTTATCAAGCATGCATTGATCTCATACTCTGTGTCAGACACTAAGCCTACAAAGAAGAAACACAACAATTCCTTCCCTAAAGGAAGAACAGGGAGGAGCTTCAGAGTGAATGAACTTGACTTGCTCAAGGTCACACAACTAGTTATTGTCAGATCCGGGACTCCGTCCAACTCTTCTGGCATCAAGTCCAGCACTGTCTTCACAGCTGCCTTCAATACAGCCCAGATGCACTTCCATAGCAGTGAGTAGAAAGAAAAAGGGACAGGGGACCATAGGAGTTGGAAGAGTCTGACTGTTTATGCCAAGACCAGAAATGAAGTACAAATCATTAAAGTTATAATTATGGAGACCATGACCAGACATTGGAAAATGCCTTTGATATAATGATTGGGGTTGGAGGGGAGAGAAGAGAAAGAAAGCAAACACCAATGGCATGTCCAGCCCACCCACTATTTACACATGTGGACAGGAACACAAGGAGGACACGCACAAAGGGAAACAACAGCTGGATTTTTTTTTCGGGTGGCAGAGTTGTATCTCGACTTCCCATTTCTTTTTTCTCTGTGTCCTTCTTTTCCAAATTAGAAATTGTTACCTTATACTTTTATTGCTATTGCTAAAATAAAAATTATGGGCAGGAGAAGGAATAACAGAAATGTTAAGACCTTCAGAGTTAAACAAACCTGGATTCAAATCCCAGGTTCAGAACCACTAGCTGTATGATCATGTTAAAACTACTTAACTTCTGTGCCTCAGTGCCTTTGATGCAGAATAATGCCAGTCCCACAGAATTGATTTCAGAATTAAAGATTATGTGCTAGATACCTAGCACACACAGAAAACACTCAACATGAAATCGTTTGTACCATCATCAAATAGTGTGAACCACGAAGTGTGTTGGAAGCAGACAGCCATTGCTAGGCCTGCTGGGAGGCACAGGTTTGGCCATGAGTTCACAGCGATGTCTTTAAAACAAAGAACAACACCCTGGAATCCTCCTCATCAGCAGCGAAAAAGGAATTGAGCTACTACAGACATAACACAAACATGTGTAAAACACTAACTTACCTTACAAGGATTTAGCATCAATTTCTTGGTATCCTCAATAAACATTTATTAAGTACTTCCTGTGAGTCAGAGACTTAGAAAAGAACTAGTCACATAAAGATAAATAGGACTCAGACCTTACTGTAGCTCAGTGAGGAAGAAAACATCATGGAAACAGAAATAGTGTGGACAGAATAATCATAAAGTTAGGCCTGTGGAAGTTCAGGCAGAGAAACAAACACCTACTCCAGCTAGAAGGGGAAGAGGAAGGAAGCCTGAAAGAACAGGAGTGGTGCCTGGACTCAGCCTTGACTACATGCAGGAGATTAAGTGGGAGAGAATGGAGCACCCATACAGAAACAAAACCATGCAACGGTGCAGTTGAGAGCCACACACAGTTCTGTTTTGCCAGGACCCCAAATGTGAAGCAGAGCATGAGGTTGGAGAGGTCAGTGAGAACAACTCCTAACAGGTCTGTATCCTCAACCAGAGAGCAAGGAAAGATTTGATGCTAAGCAAACAAGAGAGAAGGTAGTGAGATTTGCACCTTTGGAGCCCTGTTGAGGGAGGATTTGAGTGAGACAAGCCTGGCTGCAGTTAAGGGTCACTTCTAAGGGTTCAGGAGAAAGCTGTGTCTGAACCCGGATAGCCATCAAGGGATGGAGATGGGGGGTGGAAACCAGATGGTGGGACCATTGCTAATAATTCCAAGAGCCCAGTGCGGTATGGAGAGGAAATCATTAAACTCTGGGAGAGAATTTGCTATAGACACAGGCCGGGAAAACTTCATAGAGGTAGTAGGACATGAGAGCCCTTTATAGAAGATGACATAGGTGAGAAGAGGGGACAGATCCCAAGGAAAGAAAACAAAATTCACTAACCCAACAAATTGTGTGATCTCTGACAGCCTTCCGTGTTGTAAATTCCCATCTCCACCACGGGGAAGGCATTTGTGGCAGGATAGGGTATTTTCTTCCTTTCTTAAACCTAGGCATAGGGACTACAGTGAGCTCAAGGTAGAAAATGATTCAGAGAGTCTTCCAAATTATAATACAGGAAAATAAAACAGAGTTGCTCTTGATTGCCGGCAGGACTGGCGGTCTCATGGTGACCCCACGCTGTGAGCAGATGAAGAAAGAGCCCCGTTCCCCCATCTTTGCCTCATCCTTTTCCACCAGCGCCTCTGCCTGGATCCACTGTCAAGCAGATGTGATTGACAACAAGCTGTACCAAGGAGAAGAGAAGGAAAAATGAGATGATAGAAAGTAAGAGAAAAGCACAAAAGTGACTGGTAATGGCTCAAAGGGGAAGAGAAGAGTGTCCGATAATGAACGTTTCCGCACCAGCCAGGGTGTTGTAGCGTTAGAATAGGGGCTGGCAAACCTTTTCTGTGAAGGCCAGGATAATAAATACCAACAAGGGGACTTAGTCTCCATATCAGCTACTCAACTGCACCACTATAGAAAAGCACCATAGATAATGCAGAAATAAAGGTGCACACATAAATTAACTTTTTTATTGAGTTCATTGGTTCTTTTTAAGTAAACAGTACAGTTACATTCATCATTGGGATCTTGTACCTTTACATGATAGATCTTGATTCTCATTTTTTCCCCATATCCCTGACCTCTCTTCACCCCCTCCACCCGCCCCTATTTACAAAGACTTTGTTTCCATTTTTTCTTTTTCACATATTTTTTATTTTCCCTTATTTCCTTTCCCTACCCTACCCACTTCCACAACACCATTAGCCCTTTTCTTCCTATTTTACATTATCAGTTATACAATTTGGATCTCATTTACACTTTTACTTTTTCACATCAGAGGAACTATTTGGTACTTATACATGTGTGTCTTATTTATTTCACTTAAGAGTATGGCCTCAATATGCATTCATTTTCCTACGAATGATTCTAGTTTCTTATTCTTTATTGCTGAGTAGTACTCTATTTTATAGAAAAACCACATCTTCTTTAGCTAGTCTCCAACTGATGGGCAATTGGGCTGTTTCCTAGTTTTAGCTGTTACAAACCGTGCCACTATAAACATGGGGGCACATACATCCCTGTGGTATGATTCTTTTAATTCTTTTGGAAAGATACCCAGCAGAGCTATGGCTGGGTCAAATAGAGCCTCTAGTCCCAGCTCTTTGAGGTATCTCCATGTTGATTTCCAGAGTGGTTGCACCAGTCTGCACTCCCACCAACAGTGGAGAAGGGTTTCTTTCTCTCCACAACCCTGCCAACACTGGCCATTGGTTGATTTCTTGATAGCAGCCATTCTTTTGGGGATGAGGTGGAGTCTCAGTGTTGTTTTCATCTGCATCTCTCAAATGACTAGTGATGTTGAACATTTTTCATATATTTATTTGCTACTTTTTCTTCTTTGTCTGAGAAATGTCTGTTCATTTCAAATGCCCATTTTTTAATCAGGTCTTTATATTTGGGGGGGTCTGATTTTTTTAGGTCTTTATATATTCTACATAATAGTCTTTTATCTGAGGAGCAGCCGGTAAAAAATTTTCCCCACATTGTAAGTTGTCTCTTAGCTCTGTTGGTGGTTCTTTTGCAGTGCAGCTTTTTAATAAGATAAGATCCCAGTTGTTGATTCTTTGTGCTAGTTCCTGTGCTACTGAGGATTTGTTCATAAAGTCTTTTCCTATGCCAATGTATTCGAGAGTTCTGCCTAACTTATCTTCCAGCAAGTTTAGAGTTTCTGTTTTACTATTTAGATCTTTAATCCACTTGGATTTTAGTTTGATGCATGGTGAAAGATGGGGGTCTAGTTTTAATCTTTGGCAGGTTGAAATCCATTCTTTTCAACACAGTTTATTGAAGACGCTATCTTTCCTCCAGTGAGGATGGCTGGCTCCTTTGTCAAAGATAAGGTAGCTGAGTACATCTGGAGTTGTTTCTGTATCTTCCAATCTATTTCACTGATTCTTGAGTCTTTTTCTTTGCCAATACCAAGCTGTTTTTATCACAGTATCTTTGTAGTACAGTTGCAAGTTGGGGATTGTTATAACCCCTGTCATCTCTGTTGCCTAGAATGGATTTTGTTATTTAGGTCTCTTCTAGTTCCAAATGAATTTTTGGATTATTTTCTCTAGTTCTGCGAAATATACTGCTGGAATTTCAATTGGCATTGCATTGAATCCATGTAGCAGTTTTGGAAGTATGGCCATTTTCACTATGTTGACTCTTCCTACCCAGGAGCAGTGGATATCTTTCCATTTTCTTATATCCTCTTTGATCTCTTTTTTCAGAGTGCTGTAGTTTTCAGTATAGAGGTCTTTTGCTTCCTTCATTAGATTGATTCCTAGATACATCATTTTTGGGGGTGGGTATTGTGAAAGGAATTGTTTCCCTAATTTCTCTCTCAGTGAGTCTGTTATTTGTATACAAGAAGGCTATTGATTTTTGAGTGTTGACCTTGTATCCACCTACTCTGCTGAAAGTGCCAATTAAGTCTAGAATTCTTTTGGCAGAGTTTTTTGGGTCTTCTATGCAGAGTATCATATCATCAGCAAATAATGATAGTTCAACTTCTTCCTTTTCTATCTGTATTACTTTAATTTCTTTCTCATATCTAATTGCTGTGGCTAATGTTTCCAGAACTATATTGAACCAGAGTGGTGATAATGGACATCCTTGTCTTTTCCTGATTTTGGTGTGAAGGTTTTTAGTTTCGGGCCATTTAATATGATGTTGGCTGTTGATTTTTCATAGATAGCCTTTATCAAGTTGAGATAAAGACCATCTATTCCAATTTTCTGCTGAGTTTTTATCAAGAATGGGTGTTCAATTTTGTCAAATGATTTTCCTTCATCTATTGAGATGATCATATAGTTTTTGTCCTTGACTCTGTTAATATAGTGTATTACATTTATTAATTTACATATATTGAACCAACCTTGCATCCCTGGGATAAATCCAACTTGGTCAGGGTGTATGATCTTCTTGATGACCCTCTGTATTCTGTTTGCCAGTATCTTACTGAGGATTTTTGTATCTATGTTCATTAAGGAGATTGGCCTGTAGTTTTCTTTTTTGGTTGGGTCTTTTCAATCAAAGTAACACTTGCTTCCAGGAATGAATTTGGAAGTATTGCTTCCTTTTCAATTTCATTGAAAAGTTTAGAGTAGTGGCAACAGTTCTCTAAATGTCTTGTAGAATTCAGCAGTGAAACCATCAGGACCTGGGCTTTTCTTTCTTGGTAAACTTTTAATTATGTTTTCAATTTCACTGATTGTAATTGGGGTATTTAGAATTTTTTATCTTCATTCAACTTTAGTAATTCATAAGTATCAAGAAATCTGTCCATTTCTTCTGTGTTTTCCATTTTATTAGAATACAGATTCTCAAAGTAGTTACTGATGATCCTCTGGATTTCTGCTGGATCTGTTGTGATTTCACCTTTTTCATTTCCAATTGCATGGATCTGAGCCTTTTCTTTCCTTTTTCTTTTCTTTTCCTTTTTTCTTTTTTTTTTTTACAAGGTTGGCTAAGGGTTTATCAATTTTAGCTATTCTCTCAAAAAACCAACTCTTTGCTTTGGGTTTTTCTTGCTCTTCTTTTTCTAGGAGCCTATGATTCATCATTAGGTTGTTTATTTGAGCTCACTCTGTTTTCCTAGTGCGGACATACATTGCTATGATTTTTCCACATAGAACTGCTTTCATTGTGTCCCATAGATTCCTGTATGTTGTACTGGCATTATCATTTATTTGTAAAAACCAACTAATTTCTTCTTTAATTCTATCTGTGACCCATTAATTGTTCAGGAGAGTGTTGTTCAATTTCCATGTGTTTGCAAAATTCTTGTGGTTTCTCATGCTATTGATCTCCAGCTTAATTGCACTATGGTCTGATAATATACATGGGATAACTTTGATTCCTTTGCATCTATTTCAGTATGTTCTATGAGCTAGTTTGTGGTCTATTTTGGAGAAAGATCCATTTTCAGCTGAAAAGTATGTATATTCTGATTTTGTGGGGTGGAACACTCTGTAGATGTCTATTAAGTCCATTTGTTCAAAAGCTTGGTTCAGTTCTAGTATTTTGTTGTTGATTTTTTTTTCTAGGCAATCTGTCTATTTGTGATAGTGCGGTATTTAGGTCCCCCACTACAATTGTATTAGTGCTTATGTGGTTTTTCATGTCTCTTAATATTTGTCTTATATAGTTGGGGCATTAATATTCGGTGCATATAAATTTATTGTTGTCATCTCTTCCTCTTGGATTGTTCCCTTTACAAGGATGTAGTGACCTTCTTTGTCTCTCTTAATCAGTTTTGGTTTAAAATTTAGTTTGTCTGTGAATAAGATAGCTACCCCTGCTTTTTTCTGCATTCCTGTTGCATGGAGAACTGTTTTCCATCCTTTTATTTTCAGTCTGTTAATTTCTTTTTTTTACTAGGTATGTTTCTTTTCTTTTTCTTTCTTTTTTTTTTTTTTTTTTTTTTTTTTTTTTTATGGTTAATTATGTTGTTGAGACTGACCTATAACTCACTATGTAGCCCAGGCTGGTCTTGAACTAAAAGTGATCCTCCTGCCTCAGCCTTGCAAGTGCTGGGATTACAGGCATGCACCACCATGCCCAACTTAGGTATGTTTCTTGCATACAACATATTGTTGGATTTTGCTTCTTAATTGATTCTGCCAGCCTATTTCTTTTGATTGGTGAATTGAGGCCACTGACATTGATAGTTATAACTGATATGTATTGACTTATCATTGACATGCTATTGTCCTGTTGTTGGCTCTTTTTAATTTTTCCCCCCTCTCCCTCTAATTTCTTGCCTTGCCTAACTGATTTGCTCTGTTGGGCCTCATAATGTTGTGACCTTTATTGTCTTTTTCTAGGATACTGTTTAGAATTGTTTGGAGTGCTGGTTTGGTATTCATGAAGTTTCTCAGGTGTTCTTTGTCATTGAATTATTTTATTTCCCCATCCATTTTAAAAGAGAATTTTGCAGAATACATCAATCTAAGTAGCAGGTTGTTTTCTCTTAGGGCTTGAAATACCTCACTCCAGGCTCTCCTTGACATGAGGGTTTGTGTTGCAAAGTCTGCTGTGATTCTGATAGGCTTTCCTTTGAATGTGATTTGTTTCTTTTCTCTGTTTACGGTATTTTATTCTTCGGTTGGATTTCCAGGATCTTGACTATTATATGTCTAGGTGTAGATTGTTTTTAATCATGGCTAGTTGGAGTCCTATATGCCTCACTTATCTGCATGTCAAATTCTTCCCCTCTGTTTGGGAAGTTTTCTGTCATTAATTCTGTGAACAGATTTTGTGTTTTTGTTGTTGTTGTTGTTTTTAATTCTTTTGTAGTTTCTCTTGCTACTGCCTGGATTCCTATCAGTCTAATGTTATTCATCTTTGCATCATCTAGGAGTTGTTGGATCAATTTCTCATGATCCCTTACTGTTTCTAAGAGATCTCTCTTTTCGTGGTCACTGACTGCAATCCTACCTTCTACATCAAAAATTCTATCTTCACATTCATCCTTTCTGCTGCAAATGCTTTCAATAGAGTTTTTAATCTCCTAGATATCTGTTTGAATCTGTTTCATGGTTTCCATTTCTTTCCTATACTGGGCATTCATGGCTTCTATAGTGGTCCTGAGCTCATCTTTTTCTTTTTGGTCTGTTTCTGTTCTAGAGTCTCTAACCTTGTCTTTCATGTGCTTACCATCTCTGCAGTTATCTGGGAAATTATTTCTGTTTTGAATTTTTCTAGAGTCTGATTGATCTGGTTTGCTACTTCCTGTGCTATGAGTTCAGGGTGTCCTGGTGGTTGATTGTCAGATTTTTCTACCTTGTTTCCTCTAGAATTTGCCATTGGTGAACTGGACGTCTGTATTTGTGCTTTGCTTAAGTGTTTTCTCATTTTTATTTTTGTTTTTGGGCTGTCCTTGGTTTAATTCCTGGGTTAGTACTTTGATCTTCCTGATAAAGCTGCTCTTTAGGTTTTGAGTCTCTAATGACTCAGAGACACTCTCATTTTCATAATATCAGAAAGAACAACTCATTAAATCAATCACAACCCTTTAGCCCAACTGATACAATCAGCAACACAGTAGCATCAAGCACAGCTTAGAAACTGACCATTCATGGTAGTTATTAATCTATCACCTTTAACCATGTGAATTAAATCAAAATCTAGGACCAGTCCAAAATATGTTTATAATGAATAAACTCTTCAATATAGCAACTTTACCCTTCAGGATGGGGACTTAGAAGAAGTTGAGGGGAGAGGAATAGATAAGTAAAAGAATAGAAGAAGGTTTCAAGTGAAGCCAGAGGACACAGGATGATCATGCAAACTCTAGGAAACTATTGAAGACAAGAGGGAAAGACAGAGTGCAAGAACAAAGACAAGAATAGAACAACTTAACATTAATAAGGAAGCTATAAATTAAACTCACTTTCCTTTGAAACTAATGCAAAGGAAAAAGAGAGATGAAAAGAAAAAGAAAAAAGAAATCTGAATTAGGGCAGAAACAGGAACAAAAAAGGAGATAAATAATAACATGGGGGAGCAAGAGACTGAACAGGAAAATGAAGAAAGAAAAAAGGAAGAATTTGCAGAATGAGAAAAAATAAAAAATTTAAAATAAGAGGAAAAGAAAGAAAAAAATTGAGCGCCTCTTTCAGGGTATATCTCTGCTGTCACAATAGGCAATGTGGGTGGCAATGTGCACAACCAAGTCAATTAGTCTCAGCTAGACAATGGCAGACCCCTGAGATTCAGGCTGATTTCTGGCTGCAAGGCCCAAATTGAGCTCCCTGACCACCTGCAGGGTTGAATTCTGCAAGGTTCTGCTGCAGGTTCCAGCTGCCCTTCCCCTAAAGATAGTTCAAATTCTGATTGAAAGTGGTAATCCCTCCAACTTACCAGTTACAGAGTTCTGATGTGCCTTTTCTGCTGTTGTTCACTTCCACTCTATCTTCTGTAGCTCAGTAAAATGACCTTTATGACCGCATGTGTCTCTGCAGTGTGGATCCAGGTACTGGCACAACCAGGGGGCCTGAGAGCACAGGGCAGGGGTTGGCGGGGGGCCCTGGAGGTGGAGGAGGTGGAGTGAACTCCCCGCACAGCTTGGTGGTTCTCACCAGTCTGCCATAAATTAACTTTACTTATGGACAATGAGATTTAAATTTCATAAAATGTTTATGTGTGACAAAATATTATTTTAATTTTTCAGATCATTTAAAAATATAAAACTCATTCTAAGCTCACACAGAAATAGAGGGCAGGCTGGATTTTGTCTATGGGGTATGGTTTGCCAACGCTGGTTGAGAAGAAGAATCTTGTGACACACAGAGGACTGGATGAGCTTAGAAGGGCATTTCCCAAACCTACACTCCTGAAGATTCTGTATGAAATAAGATATTGGAGTAACATTGACAGGAAGAACTATTTTCTATACTTTTCTGGATTTCATGGGTGCTTTCCTGGCTAATGGTAAGTTGTTTAGTAATACGCTATACCACCCCTTCTCCCAAAATTGTACTAACAGGGTTTTATATTGCTTTTATATTAAATAAATGTTGAAATACTGCTTCCTATATTTCTATTAACTATATCATTGTAATTGGGGTCATTAAAATGCAAATATAAAACAAAATTTAAAACATCCTGATTATTGTATATTCTCTAAAAAAGCCACATGATATCTGGGCCAGGCTGTTTGCATGGCTGCAACTCCCTGTGGCCTTAGCTGCCTATTGGGAATTGGGCCCCTGCAGCAAGGATGAGACTTCATAGCTTCTACTTATTCTCCCAGAGCTCACGCTCCTCCCTTACTGAGCATTAAATTATCTTCTCGAGTTTTCTAGATCTAATCTAGTTTCCAAAACTTTGCATGGTCCTAATTAGAAAATATCTGATGGTCAATGAGCTTTGTCTTTGCTTCTAGAAGCATAACTGAGGTGCAACTGTTAATCAAAGTAAGATGATTAGGAAGACAGACTTGCAAGAATCTTGAAAAAAAGCCGAATTGTTTTCATTGGCCTGAGCATAAGTCTCTGGTTGCCACTAAATAACTTATCAATATCATGTCAAATTCAGAGTCTAAAACCACTGTTTTATACAATTTGCCCTTCCCCTAGCCCACAGCTCCCAGAATAAAAGGAATCATATAATTATATTTCCCTCCTTTTCTGCTCCTGGGAAATAGATATTCTCCATATTAGAGAGAAAGTTTAGAATATCTCCATTGTCCTGATCCCTTCCTTATCTATCTGTAATCCATGAGCTTTAGTTGACCCCCCCACCTACTCTCCCAGATTCTTTCTCTTTTATACTCATAATCTCTTAAATGTGTGTATAAAAGAAAGCTCAAAAATAGAATTGATATCAAGTATGTCAAAAAGACATCTACACTCCCATGTTTATTTCAGCACTATTTATAACAGCCAAGAGATAGAATCAACCCAGGTGCTCAGGTGAATAGATGAAGAAAATGTGGAAAATATACACAATGGAATACTATTCAGAAACAAAGAACAATAAAGTTCTGTCATTTAAAGCAAAGTGGATGAAACCCAACATTATGTGAAGTGAAATAAACTAGACGCAAAACATACTGCAAGTACCATCTTACATGTGGAAGCTAAAAAGTTCATCTCAGAGAAGCAGAGAGTAGAAGAGTGATCACCTGAGCCTAAGAGGACTCAGGACATATGCCAGTTGTCCTGATCTGATCATTACATATTGTATAATATATTGTATAAACAAATTGACATGTCACACTGTACCCCATAAATATGTAAAATTACTGTCAACTAAAAGTGTAAACATATTTATATACACATATGAGAGATTCATATATATAATTATATAAAATATATTATATATAAATAATTATAGGGCCGTGGATTTGGCTCATTGGTTTCACCGTTTGCCTCACAAGTGCAAGGGCCCAAGTTTGATCCCCGGTACCAAAACAAAACAAAACAAAATAAATAATTATATATATTATTATATATTATTATATATCTGTATATATATATATTATATATATACGAGAGAGAAAAAATGTATACTTGCTTCAGGAGAAGAAAAATAATATGATTTTTTTTCAACAGATTGTGTCACCCTCATATGGGGGACCGTAGAAGATGCTGTGTACCATGGAAAACCCACTACACTGTGGGCCCTTAGAGAAGAAATTGAAAATGCATGCACAGCAGTCTCAATGACCAAGGTTATCCAAGCAGCAGTTCTGTACTAATGAACATCTGGAAGCTCATGGCCACCGCTTTGAGCACCTCTTGTAATTGTAGAGGTCAAAAGTAACTTTGATGTCTCAATAAATTTAGTATTATTTATACAGTGTTTCCCCTAAGGTGTATATACATTTGTGGTGCTATCTATCTAACTTTCTATCTCTAATTCAAGGGGAAAATGAGAAAGATGCCACTAGGAGAAATAAGGGAGCTTGCTGCTGCAGGTTTTCACTCATATGTCCCACCTGCCCTGGTGGCCTCTGTGACGGGAGGGAGCCAGCTACTTTACCCACCAAGGACCTAAAAAATAAAATCAGCAGAGCTCAAACCAAAAGTACCTAGCCAGGGAGATTTCATGGAACCCAAGACAGCAGATGTGTACATTTCCAACGTGTCCAAGTTCAAGGACTCACCTAGCTCTGAGAGGAGAGCTCACCCTCCAGTCTGTACTGTGGGCCAAGATGAATGTGCTTTTCCCATCTGTAGGCTCCAGGTGAAGCCCATTTTCTGCCTTGAGGCATAAGGCTGGTTCAGCTGGCTTTCCACAAATGTGGTTCTGAAGGAAGCACACAGGCTCGCTGAAAACGCATTCATCCTCTTCTCTCGTTTGATCTTTCTTCCATCTGCCTTTTAGATTAATTCTGGCATTTTGTTTCCATCTGTTTTCAACTCTTGGCTAGAAACATTTGAGTCCGGCTCCAGCCCTCCACAGAGCCAGGGGACTTCACCACAGCCACAGCTTGCTGCTGGAGAGCAGGGGATCAGCCAGGAGACCCAGGGAAGAGCCGCAGTAGTTCTTGCTTCAAATCATCACTGAATGAGGGTCTGCTATGCGCCCTCACTGGAAGCCAAAGTCGCGCTCTGCCTGATATACAGCACAAGCTCCCATGTCACTAAGGAGAAAAACAGAAACCCTTACAGGACATAAAGACCTAAAACGTCCCCTCCACCACCTCTTTGGCTCATCCCTGACAGAGCCACTCCGCGTGTACTCCACTCTTCTGTGGCAGTGCCTTGGCCTGTGCACCGCCTCTCACCCCACCCCACACAGAAGGCACCCTCACTGGCCGGCCAGTTCCTTCGGGTTCCTCGCTCAATGTCGCCTTCTCAGAAAGGTTCCCGCTGACCTTGCTGTTGAAAATCGCAACCTTCCCGTATCACTCTCTGACTCTGTTCTGCCTTTCCTCCCTTTTTCTTAGTTTTATTTCACCTTATCACCTGCTAGCTGGGTCCAGTTCACTAGAAAAGGTAGCAAGGATGGGCACCATTCCAGAAAGGCAGCAGTGAGGGGGTATGGAAGTAAGGAAAGGGTGAAGGGAGAGCAAAGGCAAAGGAGTTCTTTCCAAATGACCTCAGCTTTGGAACAAGACATCTTCAAAAACACCATCTGAAGGCAGGTGATTTAGCTCAGTGGTTCTGCCGCGTGCCTTGGAAGCGCAAGGTCCTGAGTTTGATTCTGATTACCAAAAAAATAATAAATAAATAAATAAACCTTCGTATGAAGCTAAAGAATTCCAAACACTCTGCCTATGGGAGAAAGGGAAAATCATGAATCCTGCCGCCTACTGCTCACACTTTGCCTAGGGATTAACACGCCATACCTCCAGGTGATGAGAATGGGGGTTGGCACGAGGTCCCTTGCCTCAGTGGCCACAAGAAAGCCCCAGGGCAGAAGGTGGGAGATGAGAGATACAAAGACAGGCAGCCCGCAGAGGACCATGGGACATGCCTGAGGAGTGCACTGACAGCTGCTGCCAGGGCTGCTCCAGTCGGACGAGGTGAGTGTGTGGCCTCAATTCTACATAAACCAAAATCACGCAACCCTCCAATATGGAGTCTGCCCCCTCGGCTAGACTAGAAGTATCTTTGATCTGTTTTTGTTTCCTGGTACATCCAGTAGCACCTGGAACACACTGAAACAAAAGGATTGTGATAAGGAAGAAGAGGTAGACCCTGCCTCGCAGAACATACAGTGCCCAGAAAGACACAGACCAATGACCCAGTCATCACAGTACTGAACAGGGAGGGCTGTACTAGACGCAGGCTGGGGGCCACAGGGGCTCATGGCAAAACTGTAAGCCACTGATCTTCAAGGCCCAGTGCTTCAGGTGTGACAAGGTGTGCCCAGCCCGGCTTCTCTGAAACAAGAACAGCAAAGTAAGAAGAGACAATCTGAACTCCAACCCCAGCCTCAATCACTAATCAGCTGTAGACTTCGTGAGAGTTATATATGATGGTGGTGATGATGATGATGATGATGATGATGATGACGATGATAGGAATGGCTATTTCTTAATTATTCACTTCGGTTATACTTTCAGTGATATCCACTTATTTTCTTATCACATTCTTAGGACAATTTCATGAGAGAGGTGTAATGGTCTTTGTTTAACAGAAAACTAAAATGAGGGTAAGAAAGTTTAATGGACCTACCCGAGTTCTGTTGGCCAAGAAATAGCAAACTTAGGATTTAAACTTGAAACTGACAAAGTCTAAGCTTACAATCACCCCCCTCTAGCACTGGACCTCAGAGTCTTAGTGTCCTCTTTCTTAAAATGAAAAGATAATATGAGATAATCTTTGAAGACCTCTCCCACTATGCTACCTCCTTAAAAATGCCAAGGCAAAAGAAAAGTGATCAGCACAAATTTGGAAGAAAGTGACTTGAAATTCACATAGAGTGTGCTGTGGACCATCAACCAAGTTTCAATCTCCAGCAGCCTACTTCTTGACCCCAGGTCGATGGGCACTGTCTCTATCCTGTGCCTAACCTACTCGAGGTAGCGGTGCCACCTGAGGAAAGCAAGGAGGGATCCTGAAGATACACAGTGTTCCCTGCAACTCAAAGTCATGAAATGTTATTTATGGGAGCCTAACCGCTGCCTCACCACATAGCCCAGAGCTTGGGGGTCACCAGGACAAGAACATCCAAGCCTGTGACTGAGCAGCCATCGTAACGTAGGGCCTCCATTACCGATCTACATCAGCAATGTCAAATGGAAATAGAATACAGGTTATCTACAAAATTTTACATTTTCTAGTAGTCTCACTTTCAGAGTTAAAAGCAGATAGGTAAAATTAATATTGGCACAAGATTTTTAAGCCAATACATTCAAAGTATTACCATGTCAACATGTAGTCAATATGAAAACGTACTGAAAACTTACTTCTCACAGTGTGTGAAATCCAGTGTGGGTTTTATACGTATAACTATTCTCCAGCCAGACAAATTACATTTTGAGTGCCCAATAGCTACCTGTGGCTTTTGGTTGCCCTGTTAGAATAGCTCAGGCCTAGTGTCTGCTGTTGTTGATGGAGGACACACACACATACAGAAACACACACAGACGCGCACACACACAGCCATCAGAACAGCACAAATAGCAGGAACTTTGTCAAATCCCTGCAATTTCAGCACCAGCAAATCAGACAAGCAAGCACCTCACACCTAGGAATCTGGAAACAGTGCCCGGAAGCGCCTGAGGCCCAGGGGAAATGGATACCTGAACTCACACACAAACTGCAAAGGAGAGGAAGCTGTGGGGGAAGGAAGACATCTGGAGTGCTGCCCTTTGAAGTTCAGTGCATCTTCTCAGCTACAGACTAGAAGGCCAGCGAACAGAACTGGAGATCTTTAAGCAACTGAGGCGAGAGGTCAGAGGTGCTCGGTCAGTTACTTGGGAAATGAGTTTCGTATGAGATTTGGGAGAGAGAAGAAAATCGTTGAAAAATTGTAAAGTTAGCAAGTTTGTGTTTAAATGGTGTCAAACCACAGGATCCAGAAGTCCTAACCCGTTAATGAAAGTCTCAGCTCCAAACTCATTTACACTGAAATTAATTCTCCTCAAAACAGATGCAGAGAAACAAGGGGTAGCAGGGAAGCCCTGTGCTTTTAAAACTGAAAGACCTAGAGGCTGCTGGGGAGGGAGATTGTGGTTTTTCCAGGAATAGAACGGATTGAAATGAATTTTAAAAAAAGAGAGACAGAAAGGCAAACAATTCCAAAATTCTTTTGTAACCTTCAACATGTACGCAATGAAGGAAGGGTGACTTCTCTGCCACCCGAAGACTTTCCTGGCCCCCTCCCTGGAGCGCCACCTCATGCGCTCCCCCGCCCCCTGCTGAGCTCCAGCGTCTGCGGCCAGGCTCCCTGCCCCTCCTCACCATATGGGCGACTCTACAGAACCGCTGGGGGAGTGTTTACTTGTGCATTGGTGAGGTGGAGACTGGAGCCACCTGGAAGGCACATGTAGGAAATGCGCTGTAATAATCTTATGTTTATAATTCTGAGAGGATGGCAGAGTCCAGGATGGGACTGATCAGGTTCCAAATCTATTTCCTGGAGTCAAATTTAAAAGAAAGATGTAAGGACAAAATCTGTAATGCTGTGGATACTTCACAACACGACAAGTTTATTTCTTTTGCTGTTTGTACAGATTTCTAAAGCCTGCTGCCTTCTTCTCACGTAGACTAAC
Organism: Fukomys damarensis; assembly: GCF_012274545.1. NCBI lineage: Eukaryota > Metazoa > Chordata > Mammalia > Rodentia > Bathyergidae > Fukomys > Fukomys damarensis. The sequence continues at coordinate 45,722,654 of NW_022900945.1, read as the reverse complement.
GCAGCCCCACCAAAGTGTACAAAACACTGGAACTGCTCCTTATAATACCTTCTTATCAAATTCAGAAAATCTGATTCTGTAAGAGTTCATCTGCAGGACAACAATCCCCTTTTGCTGGAATGCCTTTATCATTTTTCACTGTTGTCATTGAGATTTTAAGCACTGCCATCTGCAAATTGTGTCTATTGTCACCGATGTTAACCATCCACCCAATCATAATCCAGCTTCCAAATTTCTCTCTGAAATAACCCAAAGCTTACAATGAATCTGTTCCAATTCCCCGGAACACCCATCCAAGAAGACACTGTCAGACCTGAGGAGTCTCTTCAAAGCCTTTTGTCTAAGCTGGCAACTCCCTTCAGGTTGCTCTGAGTCACTGGTTCCCATTGTCTCTCACACTTCAGAAGTAAGTGTAATGTGATGCCTTTAACTCTTTGGGGAAGATATCATAGAGAATAGCTGGGTCAATGGAATTTCTAGTTCAATTTTCTGAGGAATACTAAGCTTCATGACCTTTTCTTTTTCCAGTCATTCCTGCAAATTGAATCCAAGACCCTCATACTGAACGATACCCCTTTTTCTTTCCTTCTTTGTCTTTTAAGACAAGGCTTCTCTGAGTCACCCCGGCTGGGCTCAAACTTTCAATCTTCCTGCCTCAGCTTTCCAGCATGTTGAGATTGACAGTTGTATGTGTCACCTCTCCTGGAACCCCTCATGGCCTTTCAAATGTGCTTAGGGGAAACAATTTCAGTATTCACCCAGAGTGAATATAATAAGAGGAATAAAGTAAATTTCCAACCAAATATCCACTGTGTATCTCCAATGAGATTAAAAAAAAAAAGAACCACAACAACAAAAACAAAGCCGATACTTTATCCCTACTCTCAAGAAATTTCTATTGCTTGGACAGAAAATCTGCAAGTTGCTATAGTTCAGGAATTCGCCTGGGTAACAGAACAAGAGCTGTCTCCACTGCCAAAGATATGAGCTACATTCAGGACAAGAGGAGGGCCATGGAGATTTTGTGGGAGGGAGGAACATGGGCATGCTCTGGGCACTGACACCTAGACTTCCCCAGAAACGAGTCACCAGAATGGCCTGCTAAAAATACGAAATCCCACGCTTTCATCCCAGTCTCCTGACTCAAAATTTCCAGGACAGAGGCCGGGTAAACCCTGTCTTTAACCTGTTTTCCAGGTGATCCTTTTCCTAGGGAAGGCTTGGAAGTAGGGAAGCATGAGTAAGCACTGGAAACTAAGATGTTTCCACCGTTGGGTGGGGTAAGAGCAAGAAAATGTGGTGAATGAGCTCAGAGAGGGCAGACTACATAAGACAAATACCAAAAGAAGACTTAATTCCAAAAGAAGAGTGGGAATTCTCAAGCAGTCAGAAGGCTGCAGTGCAGATGGAGGGAGAGAAGGCTCCAGGAAAGGGAATTCTAGCTCACTGTGGCTGGAGAGGATACACATATGGGCACTGGGCAGGGCCTAACTGCAGGGATATCGCTTTCTGGGGCAGGATCCACTTCAACCTGCCAGCCTGTCCTGGGCATCACAGCCAGTCCTATCTTCTTGTCTTCACCTGGGGTGTCAGAGTGACATACAATCGTCTGTCCCTCACCACAAAGATCGACTGCGACCCATCGAGGCAAAGAGAGCAGGTGTGGGTATGTATGTGAGGGAGGATCTATTCCAATAGGGTGAGAGAGTTGTTGCTGAAGGCAAAAGTAGACCTCAGGAGGGAAGATGAGTCTGGGCTGCAGTGAGTTAGGAAGTCCTCATGAAGGAAGTCCACTCACCCTGATGAAGAAAGTCCAGAGGGATGACGTAATGGAGACTGGGAAAGGGAGGACTTGTGGTGAAAATGCATCGCACCAGCAGGCTCACTCATCCAGCTCTGCAGCATTTCCTGGGTACCTGGTGTGTGCAGTTCCTTCTGACCCAGGAGAGCCCGTGCTGAGTAACGGAGGGCTCCACTTTTACAGAGCTTCCAACGTGGCTGGCAGATGGGTGGAAGAGAAAGTCAACAGGTGAATAAAGTGATTCCAAAAGTCCTGGAATGAAGAAAGGAAGAAGCTAAAGGATTACAGCTGATCTTCCTATTTTATCTAGGAAGGCACAGCTGATGAGGGAAGATGTCAGGGGAGATGGGAAGGGACTGAGTGTCACGAGACACTGGACAGCCAATGCGGCTGCAGCACACTAGACAGGGAGGGGCTATGGAGGGTGAAAGCCAGGCAGGGCTCCCTCTGGAGGCCCCTGGACCACTGGCAGTTTGGATTTTAGTCTATGTGCAGTGGGAGAGGCTGCAGGACTTTAGACAGGTAAAAGACATAATCCAGTGTATGTTTTATGAAAAAATCTGGTTGAGAAGAAACAGCCTGCACGGATGCACTGGGAGAGGAGGTGTGATTGTCATCCGGGCTGGGGGAGGGGGGTTATGATATGGCCCAGAGCTGGCCAAGGAGGTGGAGAACAGAAGAATGTTTTAGAGATAAAATCAACAGGTGCTCACAACTTCGTCCCCACTACATCTTGGAACAAGTATACATGGCAGTGCCATTTAGACCTCTAGGGACTGATTTGCCAAGCATAAATCCCAAGGAAGAGGGCAAGAAAGGCCATGCACTCCCACAGCCTATAACCAGGGGGCCGGACAGATGGAGAACAAAGATATTCTGTCTTTCTGGAAGCAGTGGCTCCCCAGGATGCTCTCCAGGTACTCCCAACTCTGCAAGGTAGATGCGAGAGCCAGATTCTCTTAGGCGTTTCTTCATGAACCTGAACTTCAGGCGGGGATCCAAACAAGAACAATGCATGTTCTGTGGATAGCTGAGCATAATCCCCACGCAGGATGCTCATGGATGGACAGCCTAGGTGACCGAAGAGTACCTCCATGAGAATGGTTGGTGAACACTGCAACTGCAGACTCTACGAGGGAAATGAATCTGAGCTGCAGTGGGTTAGAAAGTCTTGGGGAAGGAGACGAAGGAGGTCACCTGACAGAAGAAGACTAGAGAGTAAGGAAGACCAAGTGGCGACGTGGCCTTTTAAGGAAGACTATGAGTATCAAACAGGTTCACGGAGCTGGGGAGAGGAGACTCTGGTGGGACAACACAGCCACAGTCAGCAAGCACAGAGAAGAGGGTAGGGGAAGGGTGGAAAAGTTAGGGAGTCATTGTAGGTGGTGGTGGAATTACACCAGGAACAGGTTCTGTTGGACCTATGATTCTTAGCTCTGTATGGCCTTTTTAGTAGATTTTGTTCTGATAAATAAAACCAGCAGAGTCCCAGTAAATTATTTTGCTAGCTTCCTCCTCTTACACCTCCGTTTATTTATTTGGTACATGATGTATTTGGTACACAATGCTCAAGACTAGAACTTCTCCAACTTTAAAATGTGCATGAGTCAGCCTGTGTCTGGTTCAAATGGAGATTCTATTTTAACCAGGTTCTAAACATCTAAGGTAGGGCCTGAGATTCCAAATTTTTCTCTGATTGATGCTGGTGCAGTTGGTCCTTGAACCCCACTTATAGTAGGGAGGCTCTGGTCCAAATGTTCTTTCCATGTGCCCTTCTTTACTTTGGCTTTAAAATATTTAAGTAGCTACTATACATAAGGCAATGGGTTAAGTGTTGAGACAGGAGAGAGAAAACCAATTAGCTTGAAGAAATGACAGGAACTCAGCTGTAATCCCAGTACTCTGTCTGGGTAGGAGGAGGTGAGAGGATCATAAGCCACACCTGGGCAACATAGGTCTCCAAGTGACTTGGGTCACCCTCTCACCCTGTGCCTTGGAAGACCCTGTGTCAAAATAAAAAGGGGCTTGGATATAGCTCAGTGCAATGGTCCTGGGTTCAATCCCCAGCACTGGGTGAGGCAGAGGGATGGGGAGGCAGTCTGGTTGGAGTGGGAAAGAGATGGCTATTAACACAGAGTTCTAAGGCTGACTTCTGCCAGGCCACATGCTGTATTGGAATTAGATACATTATCCCTCTTAATTTTCACTATAATATGAAATAAGATCTTTATTTACACAGAAGGAAAACTAGACTAGGAAAAGTTAAGTAGAGTTACAAGCTCACATAATCACTGAAAAGTTTGATTTTGATTGAAATTTGGTTGTCTTGCTCTAAAATTCAAACTCTTCCCATCAGGCCATGCTGAGGACAAAGATATCCATCAAAATAACTGAAGCACAGGCTGCTGAGTGGTGTGTGCAAGATAAGAGTGCAAAAAGTGTGCTGGAGAAGTTCAGGGAGGTGCAGAGAGGCAGTAACCTCACTCCAGACCCACTGTCAAAGTGTGGAACTACAGTACTTTTACTAAATTTGCCTTGTTTACCAGAAAACAGCAGCAGCAAGGACTTCATATTGAAAATGCACTTTTTTTAATGTTGCAGCAAAGAAACTCTCCTTTTATGGCCTGCAATTCCTCAGTCCACAGAGCCACTTGCCCAGCCAAGAGATGCTGGCATCTCCAGCTCATGCCTCCAGATGCTAGCAGACATTTGGTCTGCAAACACCCAGAACGAGGGCTGCTTGTCACGGGAGCAATCTCGTCTGCTTCGAAGAGGAAAGCCCAACCTGGAAACCCAGGATGGGAGTAGACACATGGCCCCGCAGGACACGGCTGGACATCTGCCCGTGTGGGTGCCCGCTCACCTCCTGAGAGGGCATCTCAGCCCTGGTCTTGCCCGCCCGCCCTCTCAGCCACCCAGACGGTTCCCCCCACCTCCTACTTTGACCACTAACCAGGAGCAGCAGCCCCTGCGGCAGCATGTCTGCGTTTCACAAATGACTCCACTTTCTCTGCTGCTGAGTCACTGTTACTGGGCTCGGTAGGGAAGACCAAAAGCGAGGACAGTGATCCAGTCTCCATCCCAACCGCCACTCCCTGCAGTGCCACGTGAGGGGCTCTACCTGAGGCGCCAGTGTGCGTGGGAAGCGGCAAAACATTCCATGTCACATTTGGAACAGAAAGAACAAGGAGAACCGAGGTAGTCTGTCATTAAACTCCCAAAGACCTGGGAGGCAGGCCTTCCCTGCAACTCCTCAGCAGGCTTTGGTCACACTGTGACACACTCCCGGCTCTCTCTTTCCTGCACAGCACACAGTAAACCGAAAGTCATGCTTTAGGGAGAGGGCTCCCTCCACCTGCACACCCAGGGAAGCATTTCCCAAAGGCACAATGCAACTTCGGCTCTAACCCCTAAGTCCAACCACTTCTGGGGGACAGAAACCACACACAGACACAAAGGAAAGTGTGTAAGAGGGGCTTCTACATTCACAATCAGCCTTGTCCTGGGCAGAAGGAGATGTTTTTGTCATTAAGTATATATGAGAGGGACCTGAAGGCAGAGCACTTCTTTCCCAAACATTGTAGAGATGTTTCTGGAACCAATGCAATTCCATTTCTTTCCACCAGCTTCTTACTAAGGGGAAGCATTCAGTGACCAAAGATGACTCTTTAGTACAAATTGAGCCACTGCCATATGAAATGAACTGGGCTTTAGGGATGATTTGTTTAAAAGCTACACCATAAATCAGCTGTCAGTTTTGCTTTCTTCCAGGTCTGGCAGGCTCACCTCTACACTGAATTAATCGCATCTGAAACTTGACCTCCCAGCCCCAGAGCCTGCTGGAATCAACCTGTGTTCAACGGCTTCCACTCAAAGCAGCAAGAACTTAAATTGTTCCACATTTTTAATAAATGAGTCAGGAACCCATGGGACGAATCCCAATGACCTGGGTGCTCAGCATACTGATCACATGAAGAAGACAGAGTTGAATTTGCAATGCTGAGATTTGGGTGAACATTTACTGACAGTGACAGGTCCAAGCCCAGACACAACTGATTCATGCTCTTAAGTGCAACCAGAGCTGGTCTCAGCCCAAAGAAAAGCCCAGAAACACTAACTGCCAACAATAGCTCATCTGGGTAGGGGGTGAGGTGGAGATACATAGAATCAAAGGAGGGAGAGAAGACACACAGGCCTGCTTTCCAGTGAGGATAGAGGGACCAGTGCTTTCTGTGACGAGCTGGGTGTCTGGGATTCCTTCCAGGTTCATGTTTCTCTGATTCTAAAAAAAGAAATTTGATGATTCAAAAAAACAAAAAAGCAATTTTGGAGTTTATTGTTACAGGGCCTAGGAGTTCATGCTGTAAGTAGGCCTTAGTGAAAAGTGCCAGGCCCTTTGCTAACCACTGGAGACATGATGACAATGAAAATCAGCTCCTTTTCAATGTTGCTGTCCTCTTCGGTGAGAGACAAACATGAAAATGGATTTGATTCTTTAACATGATTCCACCACAAGCCTGTGCTAAGGTTGGGGGTGCATAGGGAGCAAGATGTCTGGCCCCCTTCTTGAGATGCTTACAGTCTAGGAGGGGCAATGGATAGGACAGCAGAAAGTGTGATGGCACCTAGAAGAAGGTGCCACAGAAGCTCACAGGAGGACCACCCAGACTTGGGAGTGCAGGAACATCTTCCCAGGGGAGGGCATGTCCGTTTGACCCTGAGCATGAGCAGCAGTTCCTGGGGTTGGGAACCAAGGAAGCCAGGGACAGAGGAGTGGCCCACAATGCTTCTGCAGAGGGATGAGGCAACGTGAAAGCGTGTAAGCAAGACAAGGTGTGGTGTGGGTGACAAACTAAGGGGAGAAAGGCAAGAGCAGAGTACAAAATGCAGGAGGAGGCAGAGAAGAGGTACAGCTGCCAGCCAGCCACAGGACCGCCCTCCTCACATAAAAGGAGCATGAACAGAGACATGAACAGGGTGCAGAGTGTGTACAAGGAAGGGAGCAATGGAGTTTGCCGAAGGTGGCTGGAGAAGGCTTTGCAGGGAAAACAAAAATTAAAAATCTCTTGAAGAATAACTAGACATTTACCAAAAATGAGAAGACCATCCAAGGAGAGAAAACAGTATCAGCAAAAGGACTTTAGCACTTTGAAGATCAGTCCTATTGCCTCTCTCCAAACCCAAACGGTGTTCAAGATGAACAACACACACTGCACCAGTTCCATAGGGTTAGGGTCAAGATTGTGAAGCCCCATGCTCCAGAAACGATGGAGAGAAGTTACTTCTATAGAAGTAAGGAGCCCTCCTGCTAAAGACAGCCTCTAGGCCCCAATCAGAAAATAGCCCAGTCAGTTGGAAACCTTTGGGGGAACCAAGGTGAAGCAGGAAACAGTATGGACACCGGCACAGATAACTCTGTCACGTGAAGACGGGAGCAAAAAGTGGCTTTTAATGAGGCCAGCAGCTCAGCGAGAGATTTCTGTCAATCTCGAGAGCCCCAAATAGAAGGCTGTGCTTCCTTCTGTACCTCTTTTCACATCTACGAGGCTTAATTCCCCTGGAGTTTCCCTGGGAACACAGCACGCAGGATTCACGCGAAGCAGAGCAGTGGAGAGCGGGGAAAGCAAAGAGTTCTGTCAGGACTTTCTGAGTCCAACCCATCACGCTCCTGTGGTGACAGATTACAGAAGTTGTCACGGCTGCGCAGGTACATTCTACCAAGTGCATAGTTACCCAGTTAACCCACAGTTGCCTGATGACACAGTTAACCCAGAGTTGCCCGATTCCATATGGAGGGGGTGGTCTCCTGTCCCAAGGGAATTACTACTCTTCGCTGAGGCTCCTGTAAATAAATATTACCTCACTCGGTATATAGAAATACCACCTGAACAAGGATTCTCAAAAATTATGCAAATTTAATAAGCATCCCTTATTCATCCTACTCCAGGCACTGTGCAGTTAATGCCCCAGTAGCACCTTCTCATTCGATCCCCTTGTCACCCCTTCCCCCAGGAAGGGCAAGCATTCCGGTTATTTTTTCAGACAAGAAAACCAAAGTTAACATCTCAGGACATTGGTGAATGGTAGCTGAGGAAGGTCCAGGACCCTCCAGGCCCCAGTGGGCCCTGCTGTCCGCCTAAATGTGTAGCCACTCCTCCCATGAAAATAAATAACATGGATGCCGGGTTACGTCACAAATGTGTATATGTCTATCATTTTGTGGGGTTTACCAGAAGTTAAAGCCGTTTTACTTTCTCAAACAATGCCTACTAACTCTCCTCCACTTACTAAAGTCAGAGTCAATACCCCATGAGGCCCCCATGTGACCGGGAGATCTCTTCACACATCCAGTCATAGGTAATCCCAAACATTCCCAAATTCTAGCTTAGGGAAGTCAAGGGTGGAAGGTGTTAATTTGTCCAAGATCTCACAGCTTCTAAAGTGGTCAAGGAAGGGCTCACCCTGTCTTTATCTGACTTCAAGATCTGAATTTTTCCATATGTCACACGTATCGTGGCATCGCTGGAGGGTATCACCCACGGTTCCAGTCAGTAACACCTCAGAAGCAGCGACAGAGAGCGAAGAAGCCACTGTGAGAAAATGTACTGTGCTTTACGAGGATAATGACATGGCCTTCCTGTCAAGCACAGCTTCTTCAGAGGAAAACAAAACACCAAACACTAACAGCTATCCACGTCAAGAGAGAAAAAGTGAACATCTGCGGATGAATGCAACCCTGGCTCTCCCATCAGATTTCTACATGAACTTTCCACTCTGCAATGTCATTTTTGGCAATTCTTAGGCAGTGGATTCTTTGCGGTGGGTGCCCAGGGGCCTGGGCTAGAGTAGTAAGACAGGTTACTTGGGAAAGGGAGGCCGGGGCACTGAGAAGGGGAAGCCCATGGGTATAATCTTGCAGGTGGGGAAATGTCCCTGCATTTCACACCCAACTTCATGAGAGACTGGATTGGATGATCTCTGAGACCCCATCCAACTCAGAAGCAGGGATTGTGATCTGGGGGCCCTGCTCTCCCCATATTCCTGTTGGATCAGCCTCAGTGGAGCAGCCCATGAAACCAAGACACTCACGATAAACCTCACGCACCTATAGCCTGGTCCAAGACAGCCCTGCGGTCAGCTGCAAGCCCTGGCCGCCAGACCCAGAGGACAGGAAATCTCTGTTTCCATTGGTGGCACCCACGTACTCTCACCTACACTGTGTCCCGACCTTTGACAACCAGCCTGAGCCAGTTGGGCTTACCGGGAAGTGCACGGAAGACGAGACCAGTCCCAAGAAAGCCAAGAGCTTATCTTGGGACTGGGATGAGAAATGCAAGTTGCTGGGAGCAGCAGGTTCCAGGATGAATGAGCATCACCTATTACAAGCTGTGTGATCTCAGGCAAGTGGTTTAACCTCTCTGTGCCTAAGTTTCCTGGCATGCAGAGCGATGAGGGTGATAATATGGCATGATGATAAACGGCCTCACTCATAGATTCACGATGGCCATCAAATTACACGCAAAGCACAAAGGCTCAAAACGAAGTGACTACTGTTGCACGGACAGTATCCCAGAGTTAGATGCAGAGGTAGCCACCGCTAAACATCAGAAATTCAGTGCAGATGTTCAGCAAGCTGTACAAACAGTCCCGACTTGCTACCCACGTAATAGAAAGGATTTACTCTCCTCAGGTGGCAAGAAACAGTAAGGGAGAATAGGGAAGCAAACCCGGGGCACTAGGGAACCTACCGGCCACCACCCAGAAGTTTGAGCACCTGGGTACAGGAAGGGAGTCTGAAGAGGCGCCTCCGGCTGAGCCAACTTCCACCTAAAACAGGTGGAAAAGAGCTGCCACGAGGCTACTGGAGCTCCTAGAGAGCAGGGTCGGTTCTCAGGCACTACTGTGTTCCCGACCCCAGCACGGAGCCAGCACAACTGCACAGCAGTGAAAAATGTGTCAAACAGATCAGTAATTAGAACGGGGAGGCTGATGGGGCAAAAAATTCCAGTGAGAAAACTAAGTAGGAGGGTGAGGATATAATATCGCCAGATTGACCTCCAGATCAGGGATGTCCCAGAGGCCAGGGTAACCTGGAGAACTAAAGATAACACTTACAACAGCCAGACCTCTGAGGGGTCATTCTGAGTCACCTGTCCTCCAAACCCAGGCTGCGTCTGAGGGGGAGCCGAGGTATCCCAAACGGTGAGTCAGCGGGTTACCTGTGCCCCCGCTTCTGAGTCACTGGCCAGCCCTCCGGCCAGCCTCGGGGGCTGAGGGGCGAGTGTTCTCCAGCGTCTGCATCTGGCCCACACTCGGCAGACTCCACCAGCTGAGGTGACTCAGGAGTCCTCTCACGTGTTACTCAGTGGTGTCACTGAGCTGCCTGTGCAGAATCACTGCTCACCTGCAGTCCCCCAGGGGAAATAAATGCCTTCCCACACAGAGAAAGTGGCCTCTTCCGGGGTGCCAGGGCCAGGAGACTGCTGACTCCCAGGTCCTGTGACCGAGCAATAGCAGCTCACTGCGAAGAAGCCTGACGAAGCAGGGCCTGGTGCCCCACCCCAGCCCTACCAGAAGCCCTACCATTATTTTTTCCCACCTGCAAAAGCCTCCGTTCACCTTTTCCCTTCCGTTCCCCTGGTCTGTGGCCATTCCTAGGAGGTAACTGCAGAGAAGGGAGCTCCCTCTTGGCTACTGACATTCGTTATTAGAAAACTCCTGACGGCCCTAAGGCCTTCCCGATTCCCCTCCTCTATCCTCCTAAAAGAAGTTCTAGTAAATCATCCTTCCTCACTGGAAGCGTATTATTACCAGGTTAACCTTCCTCAAAGGACGCTTCTTGCTCAAATGTTCCATCTCATACCAAATTCAGTCCCTGTGAATGTCTTCAGCTCCCCCAACAAAATGTCTCATCCTTAGCAATGTCCAGTTTGCTGCCAGCCACAAAGAGCCCCTGAGGGCAAGCCTGGGAAGGAAGGGAGGGAAGGAGGAAAGAAAGCAACTTGTAACATCAGAAAGGTTCTTTCTTTCTTTCTTTCAGGTGCTTACTATCTAAAAATGGTCTTCAGGGCCGGGGATTTAGCTCAGTGGTGCTGCTGCCTGCCTCACAAGTGCAAAGTTCTGAGTTCAATCCCTGGTACCAAAAAAAATAAAATAAAATAAAAATGGTCTTCAAGGGGCTTGTTTAAAATTATACCCATAACTTGCAAGTAGAAAACCTATTGCCAGCCGGGTATGGTGGTGCACTGTCGCGAGCCGCAACGTCGGGGTCCTGCCAGCAGGCCCCAAACCTGAGAGGATTCATCGAGAGTAAACACACTGAGTCATGCTCAGATTCAAACAGATTTCTTCTTTATTCTTCTTTTACTTCTACTTCTAATACTACTTCTACTACTACTACTACTACTACTACTACTCCTCTCTTCCAGATGGCTCTCACACTTATATCAGGCAATAATATGAAAGTAAAAACAGCTTCAAGGATGAAAAACAATCTCAAGGATAACTGTACAAGGCCACAATTATGGCTTCACAGAGTACACATGATTTACAAGAAACAGGTGCTTTTTCTGGAAAGCGAAACTCAGCTAAATAATGCCATAAGATGGCAGCCGATCACGGCCAATCAGAACTTACAACATAGCAACTCCTTCGCTCAGGGAACTGCAATGCAAGCAGCCAGCTGTCTTGCAGGCAGTCTCCCACAGTGCACACCTGTAATCCCAGCTCTCTGGAGGCTGAGGCAGGAGGATCGCTGTGAGTTCGAGACCAGCCTGGGCAACATAGTGAGTTCCAGGTCAGTCTCAACTACAAAGTGAGACCCTGTCTCCAAAAAAAAAAAAACAAAAAAGCAAAGAAAGCCTATTGCCAATAATAATCACCTCCCCTATAAATTCTTTCTAAAGATATTCAAGGTCTCTCAAATAAGCCTTCATTTAGATTGTTTCAGGCAGGGCCTTACCCAAACACGACCCTACTGTTCAAAGCAAAGTAACCAGGAGAGTCCTCTGTAACAGGCGGCCTTCGTGAGTGGCCTCAAATATAAGGTTCCTTCCTTGGAATCCGTGAATAAATCCTCACTTGTGCCTGTGCATTACTGTAACACGTTTAAACTTTACAAGCACCATTCAAGGTGTGCATTATCTCTATGGATGGATAGTCAAGTCTGTGGGCATAGCTCACCCCACACAGTCCCCAGTGGAGCCAGTTGGGGAGGTCAGAGTGCTGCCTCCTAAGCACATACACCTTTTGCTCTATCTGTAAGTGTGGGCTTCACTTGCTCATCTAAGTTACCTCACCTGGACACCTGCTTACGAGCTTTCCGTCTGTCCTGAGCATGCTTCTGCTTGTACGACGAAGTCATGGTCTAGCAAATGCTTTGGAAGCAAGCCAAGCTATTCAGCCAATTTTACGGAGCACTTATGATGGGTCAGGATTCCGCTCCACGTTATGATTCGATTTCCAAGATCAGGTAGACCAGCCCACATAGGAAGAGCAAGCTTGCAACCATCAGACAGTCTGGAAACCCAGGGCCTTCGGGAGGAGATGGGGCAGGGTAAGGCGGAGCAGGAGCAAAACATACGCACGGTACCAAGGTCTGCAACCATGAGCGTTTGCGAAAGACAGGGGGCAGTAGGTGCATGCACCTTGTCATTGGTTGTCTCTCTCAGAAACTTAGTGGTTCATTGTTTTTTCTTTCATTTGAATTTAGGGGTTTTTAGTTATCATTGCCTCAGAGCACAAATGACCCCCGATCTAATTGTTTTATTCCAGACAAATAAGCTCTCGGCCTGGTGAGAATTCTTTCCCTGCCCCCTCCCCCAGGTGTGGTCCTATAAGAAAAGGCAAGAGGGAGAAGGCAGAGTAAGAAAAAGAGAGAAGGATGAACCTTCTCAGCGAATGCTTTTATAACAGCAGTTAGAATAGCGAGCATTTATTCAGCATCTACTCTAGGCCAACCACTAAGCTGGTGCTTCACAAGTGTTATCTCACACAGTTCTCGCAAATGGCTTAAAAGGCGACCAGCGTCATCACACTTCCACGGGGACAAAACTGGTCCCAGGTCACACCACTAGCAAGTGGCAAAGTCACTGAGTTCAGGACTCAGGCTCGTAAGCCCAAGTACACTAGTCATAGGGCCATGTGGATAATGGTTCTCAGCTGAGCTTCACCACATCAGCACAGCCTGCATGTGTTGGCCAATCTAAACTTCAAGCCAGCTGCTGGGCAAGTGGTGGAAGTCACTCAGATTTGACAGGAGGAGAAAGTAAGGCACCACCCTAGACTAAAACCTATAGGCTCAAGCTGTGGCCCCTTTCATCAGGCACACCTGGTCAGGCTCAGCCCCGGCACCTGCTCTGATGAGGAAGTAGCACCTGCAGCTCTCAGGAGGGGCCCAATGACCAAAGCAGCTGTGAACCAGGTGGCTGTTCCAAAAGCCCTGGCCCAAATGTCAACTTTTTGAAAAGTTTCTTTCAAAAAGCCTAAAACTCAAGAGGCCCCTCATTCTCCTATTCCTAGAAGCCCCCACATGTTCCAGGGAAGCAGAAAATAGACTCTGCTCTGAAGCATCTTCTTTTGATTGCACTGAAAATATCCGCTGTCACAGCCCAGACCCTGTGAAGCCTAAAACAAGCATTCTTGACTCGGTGGGCCGAATGCAGTGTCATGCAGAGAGCCCTCGAGGTTTTGACAGCCAAGAATGCTCTCATAGCTGTGCTTTGCTGCCTGACTCTGCCTAGAATACACAGCTCTTTGTCCTTTGATCTTTAATATGGCTGCTTGTAGGGGCTAGGATCCCACATTTGAAGCTACTTCTGTCCTTATTCTCCTCCCCAAGTCCCAGGACACAATTCTAAAACCCTGCATTCAGAACTCTTTCTCTTCTTCCAACTCACCACTCCTGACAGTGTGCCCTCAACTCCAGACCGCTAACAATCCCATCTCCCTGAGAGCAGCCTGGCCTTGCTGACATCTAGGACTTGCTTCAGTCACATCTGGGTGAGGGGACACCTGCCCATGCTTTTCTCAGAGCCACCTCCACAGAGTTTCTGTACCCCAAGCACAAGAAGACAGCATGTGGTAAATTGGCTGGGCTTTCTTCTATTTGTTTGCTTTTGGCTTTTCATCCAGATGTTGGTGTCATGTAGACCCTGCCTGGAAGTCCCTCCATCACAGCTAGAAGTTGTGTTTCCTATTACAGTTTGGAATAAGTCACAATGACTGGAAAAAGTGAGATGCTGCTTGGCCTTTCCAAGCAAGGCCCTTTCCAGCTCTGTGCCCTAGAACAAGACTTTGGGCTTAACCAGCTCAAAGAAATGTAGTTATACACATGTTACTCTTTGATAAAGGGCATTTCTTCAGAAAAAGGTGAAAGCAAGATTCTACAGTCTGCTTTCGTGATCTGTGGTGGCCGCAAAAACATCCTATTCTCTGGAACCCACGACAATTACCTTACTTGGAAAAAGAATATTTGCAGATGTGATCAAGTTAGGGATCTTGAAAAGGAGAGGATATCCTGGATTGTCCAGCTTATCACATATATCCATAGAAGAGGGAAAGAGAGGGGTTTGATGCATGCAGAAGAGAACCCATGAGGCATAGACTAGAATGATGAGGACACAAGTCAAAGACTTCTGCCAGGCACCAGAAGCTGGGAGAGGCATGGAAGGACTTACCTCAGAGTCTCTGGAGGGAATGCAATCCTGCCAGTACCTTGGCTTTAGACTTCAGGATTCTAGAACTGTAAGAGAAAAACCGTGTGTTATTTTCCAGCCCTCTTATATGTGGTAATTTGCTGCAGAAGCCACCAGAAAATAAGACATTGATTATCTCTAGGAGCTATTGCAGACCCTTTAGGGGTGAAGGGAGGCACGGTGGACCAGTAGACTACAAAATCTTCTGCACATGAAGGATCTCATTGGTGCCTGTTCGGTGATAACTGCAGAGCAGAGGAAGAATTGCCACCAGCAGTAACATTAGGAGTCCTGATAAGGTTGAGGCTCTTAGCTGGGGGCCCACTGATGGCCCCAGGTATACTTGAGACCTGCTTTTGTTCAGCCACTTCTCCTCCTTGTGAGTTCCCAAGAGAGATGCAAGCACAAAGACAAAAGGCAAACATACCACCATATGACTACCCAAACACAGGGCTTCGTGGTAATCAGGAATCACCCCGTGGCTGGCGTGAGGGCCAGGCCAATGGCCTCAGTGTCTCACTACCTTCTGGCTAGGCACAGAGAACCAAAGACATGGGCCCCACAAACCTTTGTGCATTGGCAAATGCACCATCCTATTGTCCTTAACATTCTGTCCACTGGCAAATATGGCTAATTTCCAAGATTATGACTAATCCTATAAATAACCCCTCTTGTCAATTAGTCAGAACTAATAAAAGGAAGTGAGAATGGAGTTAAGCCCCAAGCAATTTGGGAACCAAACCTCCCCAAGACCGTTGACTGAAACCTGTTTTGGACGAGGAGAGTGAATCACACCTTCTGTCCATTTCAGCTCCTGCTCGCACCTCCACCAGGGGAAAGAGAGATGAAGCCAGCTCTCTCTGGGTACCTACTTGATCCAGGCACTGTTCTGGGCACTAGGGGTAGAGTCTTAGCAAAGCAGATCCAGGCTACATCATGCTGTGCTTGGCCTCTACCACTCTGAAGTCTAAGGAAGCCCACCCAAAACATAGGTCCTGCCACTATCCAGAATATGGCAGTCACACTTCCCACCCAGTGCTATGCTGGTCTGAGAACTAGCACTCCTGAAAGAAGCACTTATTAATGGTTTAAGTGAGAATCAGATAATTTTCTGGAAGAGCATAAAATACAATGAAAACAAAAACATTTTAAACCCAGTAGATGTTTTAACCGATGTTATAAACCAAAACACAAATCATCTTTATGTTTATAAAGTTAGACTAGAGGATGAGAAAACTGTGCAGCTCAGTCAAAACCTGTGGCCTTATTGACTACAGTTGTTGTCTTGTCACAGCCTGAACTTAAAGCCTACACAGCTGACTGAAAGCAGCAGAAGCCAGCCGGCACTATATGTCCTTTGGAAGACCAGTCAGTAGCCCATCTTCCTTTATGGAGGATGGTATGTTCTGTTCGTGTTTCTGTGTCTGTTTTTTTGCTTGTTTATTTGACACAAGGGAAAAGAAACAGAAACAGGACATGTAGCAGGTCTGGCCGGGGATTTAGCTTAGTGGTTTGGCCGCCTGCCTCGCAAGCACAAGGACCGGAGTTCAATCCCCGGTACCAAAAAAAAAAAAAAAAAAAAA
>NW_022900945.1:45698691-45706456 GCF_012274545.1 Fukomys damarensis | reverse complement strand
AAAAAAAAAAAAAAAAAAAAAAAAAAAATATGTACCAAGATCCAGGAAAAGCTAAGTCCATGAATAAATGAGCCCTATATCTAGAGAAGAAGGAAGAAGAGGGGAAAGAGGTGAAGGAGGAGAACAAAGATGGGTCCAATCATCCAAATATATCTAAACATGCAAACATTTGGCATCAAGTAGAGACACTCCGTGATGGCTCCTTGAAGGAGAGATTTTTCCTTTTTATTTGACAAGCATTTTCTATGAGCAAACACTAAAACTACAGCTAAACAGAAATCAAAACAATTATCCCAAAATGATAAAATTTGGGGATGAAGTCTAATTGTTTCACGCTAGTAAAAATAAATCAACTTGGACTAATTTCATGGGAAGTGGCCCAGAGCTTTCCCATCTGGGATCTGTGGCTACCTGGGTGGCACACACCCAGAGCCACGTCTCTGTCCTCCTCTTCCTTCAGTCCCAGTCCATCACTGACACTCAAGCAGCTCTCCACTGGGCCACAGCGTGAGGGCAAGGACAATCATTGTTCAGGTCAAAATGAGAGGGAAAGTGCACCGCAGGAAAAGAACCAATAATAGCAGGACAGAGAAGAGAAAGTGACAGAGATAAAAACAGAGTGGAAACATGTCATTTAAAGAAGAAAGGGGAAATGGGCCACATCAGAGGTTTGGTTGAACTGAATGACCTGAAGTCAAAGGCCAGTAAATTGTTCATGTTACCATTGGCGTCAACCAGGTTATTTATGTCCTTAAGCATGAGCTCTCCAAGAACTCGCTTTGGTATTTTACTATAATTCACTCATTCCTGCAGTCTTAGACATTCACTCTTACATATTCAACAATTATTTATGGACTATGCAGGCACTGGGCTTGGTTCTAAAGAGTTATAAAGTTAACACCAACCTGGAGGCAGAATCTGGTAGAGGCCTGACACATGGGTGCAAATTCCCATAATACGGGAGAGGGCTGGATGGATCCATGGCAGAAGACCCTGTGTATCATGTGCCAGGTGCTGGGATTCCATCCCCAAGCCGCACACACATATACACACACATGAAACAAAAAATAGTGTGAACTTTACAGGAAAAGAGTAGAACTTGATCCGATGTAATCTTAAAAATAAACTCTTTATTCAGTGAAGAATCATGAACATAAGTATTTTCCTGCATTGTACACCCAAGTTCCTCTATTTTTAACATTTTGCATTAGTATGGTACATCGTCCATTAGCAAGTCAACATTGATTGACTGTTATTACCAAAAGCCTCTACTTTCTTCATATTTCTTTTGTTTTTACCATACACCTTATTCCTGCTTCAGGTTTTCGTCCAGATTGTACCACACTGCACTTGCTTGTCACGTTTCCTAAGGTTCCTCTTATGGAGACAGGAGATAATGGAGTGAATTTGTAAAGCAATTCTTTTCTTGCACTTTCTTTCCAGTTCTCTCTCCCTCAGACGAAATCTTCAGCGGAACCTCCAATTTTCTGAGTATCTCTCAGGTAATGTGTCATATTGCAATACAAGATTAATATGTACAGCATAGAATAAGAGTGGGCCAAGAGGATCAGTAGTGGAGTAGACAGAACTGAGCAAAGTCCTTGAGGCCCAAGGAAAACAGAATATCATGGAGTCCAAGAGGAGAGAATCTTAAAGGAAGGGCAATCAAATGCTGGACAGAGGCCCATGGAGAGGAAGAAGAGAAACAGCCGTGGCAATTAGGAGTCCACTTGCAACCTTCAAGATCACAATTATGTAGCGTGGTGGGAGGGCAAGCCACAGCAGAGTGGGTGAAGAAGTGACGACATGGTCAGGAAGCAAAGGCCACTGGTTTCTGTTCCTCTCTTGAGAAGGTAAGTGGTAAATATGCTGAGAAAAATAGGTTGGCGCATTAAATCGTAGTATTTAAGCAAAAGACTTTGGGGTTGGTGTACATGGTAGTCAGCTTGGAAAAGGCTCCCAATAGACCCCTCCTGATATTCTGAAACTAAAGCTCTTTTTTAATCTGCTTGGCATGGGGACTGGACCTTGTGATTCACTTTTAGCAAGTAGAATATAGAATGTGGCAAAAGTGATCGGAGGTCACTGTGAGATAAGGTTACAAAAGACTGACACCTTGCTCTCACCTCTCTCTCTTTCTCTCTCTTTCTCTCTCTCTCTCTCTCTCTCTCCCTTTTTTCTCCCCTCATTTTATTCACTCAAATGAGGCAAGACACCATGGTATTGCTGCCCTGTGAAGAGGCCCGTAAGGTAAGGAACTGAGGTGGCCTCTGCTCAGCCACTAGCAAGGATCAAAGGTCCTGAGAGCAATGGCCCATGAGGAATACAATGCTGCCCAAAGCCATGAAAGCCATGTGACTACAGTTGAAAGGGGACCCTTTCCAGATTGAGCCCTGAGATGGACAGCAGCCCTGCTGATGCTTTGACTGAAGTATGTGAGAGGCCTTCTAGCAGAGGACTTAGGCCATGCCTTGACACCTGACCTGCAACAAACCAAGCACTTGTTATGCAGTAATACCTAGTAAATACAGAATGGTTATTTTGGATAATGAAGATCTATAACTATTTCTAAGCTCAAAAATTATTGTGCTTGATAATTTCCTTGGAACCTGTCAAAAAGCAGATTCTGAACACTATATCTAAAAGCTTTTATTTATTCGTGAGAATATAACTCTCCCTGGCCAGCACTCTTCAGGAAGAAACTGCAGGAACTGCATTCTAAGATAGCTTAAATGAGTCTGATGCATATGGGGGAAAAGGTGGCACCAAGTGAGAGAAAATATCGAGACGAACTCAGACATATGGTCTTGATGTCCTAGATCTGGCAGAATGGATGAGAATCCAGGCACCATGAGGAGGTTGGCCTTGAAATTTCAAGTTCTTTCTCGGAAATAACAAAAAAAATAGATATAGGGAGGATGAGACATGGAAATTCTAAAGCATAAAAAAGGAAAAATTGCAATGTTTTCTGAAAGAAAGACCATGAGGCCATCTATAAAGACTGAGGAGATGTTTATAGCGGCACAGTTTGTAATAGCTAAAACTTGGAAACAGCCCAATTGCCCACCAGCTGGAGACTGGATAAAGCCGAATAGTTTCTCTGGTATGAAAAACTAAAAGTGTAAATAAGGTTCAAATTGTATAATTGGCACTGTGAAATAGGAAGAAAGGGGCAAAAGGAGTAGGGGAAGTGGGACAGGTAGGGGAAAAGAAAAAAATGAAAACAAAGTCTTTGTAAATAAGGAAGCATGGCGGGGGGAAGGGAGGGTTGGGGAATAGGGAAAAATTAAGAACCGAGACCTGACATATAAAGTACAAGCTCCCAATGATGAATGTAACTGTACTGTATGCCTAAAATGTACCAATAAACTCAATGAGAAAAAAAAAGAAGGAGAGAAAGTTTTAGAATAAGTAGACTCCTTGAGAAAGCTTTGGTGAGTCAGCAATATATTTTCAATGATAGTAAAGGCATTGAGAAGTTCTGAAGATGACCAATGAGTCCAGTTTGCAGGAAAGTGCAGGAGTTCCCCCTCTTCCCCCTCCTCGCTCTGTGCACCACTGGGAATAGAAGGAGAAAAGTCACTGCTGGAGAAGGTTGCAGAATAGACTCCAGGGGAAAAGGCAGGTTTCTGTTGTGCTAAGGAAGTAGAGAGAGGACTTAAGGGAGAGGTTAAGGAGAAGGGGCTAGTTCTCAAAAGAACAAAGTTTCGACTGGTTGTGATGGAAAAGTCCCATGGAGGGAGAGCAAGGATTTCCTGGGCGGGAACAAGGTTGAACTGGATGGAAAGTAAACTCGTCAGGACCCATCACAGGGGAGTTGGGGACAGCTTTCAATGGCAGGGTGAAGGAGGCTGGATGTTAAAGATGAGCTACAGTCTCCTGTTAGTTATGGGAGGACAGAGCAAATACTAGTTACGTTCTAGTTGAATTAACCAGCCCCCAAATCTAAGTTAAATGTTGATCCACCAGCATCATCCATATTTTCAGCTCCTCTAAGAGTTTAAGGACTGACAGCACAAGAAGGCTACCTCCAAGAGCTGGTCCTAGAGTCATATTCAAAGCTCAAGAAAATGATGGCACATATCCATACTCAAGGTGTTTTGAGTCTTACACTTTCCTTTAAAAGCACTCTGTTCATTTTGTACAACAACTTGCCTTATGTCTAAATTAGCACAGAAGAAGGATCCCTGTTCTAAGTTAGGAGACCTGGGTCCTGGTCCCAACTGCCCCCAGAGAGAGTCTGCGACATCAGAACAACCTCCCTGGCACCATTTGTAAGTCGAGGGGGCTGACCCTGATGTTCCCTCGAATCCCTTCAACTCCAGCATTCTAACAGCCTGAAAATACAAAACACTAAAGCCAGTCATAGATTGTACAGTTTTTAAATGCAGTTTTTAAAAAGGAAAGCATTCGGACCCTTGTCTATAGCCTTCCGGAGACTCCCTACCCATTGACAGGATTCCCAAAGGGAAATGTTTTGAAATAGTGGACATTACCATGAGATGAAATTCTGGGTATTAATCTACAGTAAGGGCTGAATATTTTGAGGGTTTTTCTTCCCCCAAATGTATGAGAAATCTTTATTCAATTGGACATGGGTATATTCTAAAGCATCCTGTTTGCATTCTCCGAGCAGGGTTTGGGAGGAAAAAGAGCTGAGGCCAGATATCTTGCCACTTACTCACAAAGTTGTTAGGGAAGATGCACTGACAACAACCAGTGAGTCACGTCTAGGTCATTTCATGTCTAAGTTTTCAATTATCTCCACAGTTGCCACACACGCGTCCACATATACCTCACCGCCGGTGCCAGGAGACAGATTGTGAAAGAATGCCAGTCACGTCCATGAAGTGAAAGGGGGGTTTTCTCCTAACCTCCAGCATCCCCGAGGAATACTCTCTCACACCACTGCTTACTTCTCTGATGGTAATTCCTGAGGTCATTTGGTCCCATCTTAGATTTTGTAAACTCTGGATAACCCAACCAAAATGTCTCAATCCATATCCCCAAACTTCACACGAAAGAAGGGAATGAAAAACAGACATGGAAACTTCCTTTGATTCCAAATGCAAGAATTTTGACTACCCTGTCCAGGCACTTAGGGACTTCGACTGACTGTTATTACTTTTTTTTAACCATACTGTTACTCGCACAAAACAAGAATACTCTCTACAATGGTACACCATCTGGTTCAAATATTATATTTTTCAATCACTCAACAAAGGTATCTTGGGCACTTTGTGAGGTACTGAGAGAGGGAACTCAGTATCTAAGCTATGAATGAATTACAATGCAATGAACTAAATTCTATAAGAGTGGTAGGTTACAAGGAGGATGTAATAAATTCTGCCGGAAGGTAGGGAAGTTAAAAAAAAAGGTGAGTATGAAACGGTGAGTAAGAGTTTGAAGATGAGTCAGAGTTATCCACATGTTGAATAGAATTTGGAAGTCATTTCAGGTAAAAGGAACTGGGGCAGGAAGGGTGAGAGAGGACAGAAAAATGAGAAAGATGGGGAGATCTCCTAGTAGTCTAATGTGGCTGAAGCTTAGGGTTCAAGGCAGAGGACAGAGGAGTGGAGAGGTGGAAAGGCAGGTGTGGGTCAGCTTGTAAAGGCCTTGAACAACGTCCTGAGGGCTATGGCTTTCAGTCTTTATGTCCCAGGGAGACAAAGATGACTGCGATTATGATCAGATTTATACTTTAGACAGATAATTCTGATAACAATGATGAAAGTGGGTTGGGTGGAGAGACGGAAGGCAGAGAGAGGGGCTGAGATCTGTTATAATAACTTAAGAGAAAAATGATGAATGTAAGACATGTCACATTTTACTGTCATTCTGGGTCTCCTTCTCCACTCCTACACGGATAAGTTCCTTGTGGACAGGTGCCATGGGGACTTAAAGTAGGACAGTGGCAGTAGGGACGTACAAGAAGGGCACATTTTCTGAATTTTCTGAAGGAGATTCTAAAAACTTTGGCCTGAGGAAAAAGGAAAAAGCCTGAAATTTCTGTATCAGATGACTCAAAAGCCCTGTATGATTTTTCAAAATTCAGGCAGATGAGCAAGCTGAGAGAGAAAGGCAATGAGTTGAGTTGGGAACACATCAAGTCTGAGGGTCTGTGAACCAAGGTCTTAAAGTCCAAGAGATAGATGGAAATATGTGTCACCTGCTCGCGAGTGTTTGTTGACTGATTTTTACTACTGACCATTCATAGAGGCAGGTGAACTAAGTCATTCAAAATCCAGCGTTTCTTCCACAAGCTGCCACTGAGAGGTGCCAAGCAGGGTGGACTTCGCTGGAGGCTTTGAGCATGATGTGTGATGCATGATACCAGCTTGACACCACACTATGCCTGGAAAGTGCACCAGATGAAGAGTTAAAAGACCTGGCTGTAAGGTTTTAGTCCCTCCCCCACCTCTACTTGTCCATGTGACCCTGGGCAAGTCGCTTCAGCCTTCTGAATCAGTCTCATCTATAAAATGAAATCAATCTACATTCTCTCTCCTCCCTCCCCCCTCTCTCTCCCTCCCTCTGTTCTCTCTCTCCCCCACCCCCGAACTTTTTAAGTCTAATTCCCATTAACTCAGGGACTCAAGTTGGAGCCAGATGATCAGCATGCTGAAAGAAGTAGGGAAGCCAGGCATTACCTTACTTCCTGTCTCTTCATAAACCAGACTCCATCGTCTAAATATCTAAAAAATATACCTTCTACTGTGTCTGCTGACACCTGGAAAAGAGGTTCTGCCATAACAAAAACCTAAAATGCATAAGTAGCAATGGAATCAGGCAGCACTGGGTAAAAATAATGGAATGGCCATAAGAACTTCAGGGAAAATATTAAAGAAGGCCTGAGTTGCCTGAATTTGCTGTTGGTAAAATCAGACCTTGAGGTTTTAAAGGAAAATGGGAGAAATCTTGTTGGAAATTCGAAGAGAAGAGATCATTGTTATGTAGAAAAAATTACCAATATTGCCTCCTTTAACAATGTGAAAGAGAAAGCACCTAATGCACAGGGTAATTTAACTAAGATTTCCACTCAGAGTTCTGAAGGTACCACCTGGCTTCTTAGTGCTTCTTGTATTTAAATGTGAGAGGAAAGAGACAAGCTAAAGAAAACATTGTTAAGCCAAAGGACAGTGCTTAGATGGTTTTGAAGAGACTGTTCACGTGGCAACCAACACTAAAATTAAGAAATTGCTCCTAAGCAAAGATCAAATCCAAGCACCTTCAGGAAGCAGTGTTCTAAAGGTGAAGCCACAGGTGCAACTATAATATCCTTTTAGAGACCTCAGAAATTTTAAAAAGTGGCTCTTCAAAGTATATTCAGTCTAGCAAAAGACCCTCTACAGAATTTTAAAGTTTGCCTCACAGCATTGATAAAAAAGATAATCATGGCCTAGAAAGCTTATGGGCATTGTCTGTCAGCCAAGGATCTCATCAGAAGCCCTACATAGGGAGAATTTGTTTCAAAGAGATTTGTACATGTGGAGTTTTCTGAGGAAGCAAACCTCCATGAGATTCATGGAAGGACCACAGAGATTTTGAGAGAATGATATCACCGGAGCACCGCCAACATGGACCCACAGTGCCAAAAGCAGTATAAATGAACACAAAGCTTTGAACTCCCAGCCGGGCGTGGTGGCACACGCCTGTAATCCCAGCACTCAGGAGGCTGAGGCAGGAGGATCACTATGAGTTCAAGACCAGCCTGGGCTATGTAGTGAGTTCCAGGTCAGTCTCAACTACATAGTGAGACCCTGTC
>NW_022900945.1:45644754-45698511 GCF_012274545.1 Fukomys damarensis | reverse complement strand
TCTTTGAACTCCCAAACTTCTACAAGCACAAACAGACTGAGGAAATCAGTCAGTTGCAAAAACATGATACCATTCATTTAAAACAAAAGAAAATATGACTCAAATAGTGGACTAAAAGCCTAAAAAACAAAAAATCAAGAGCTATAGAGTCATTTCTAGGCAGGAGTAGGACTGAATTAGTAAGGAACTTACAATATTTGTCTGGATGAATTTGAGAATAACTATGAGCCATTTGTTTATGCCTTTGTTCCCCGCCTTTTTAAACAAAACTATCTATATTGATTATCCTCTGCCTATAGCATCACAGTATGTTGGGTATGCAGGAGACAGACTATTTGTTTCCTTACTCCTTTGATCTACAAGTTGAGAAGACCCTATTCAAGGAACTTTGCTTAAAGAACTATGCCAGAGGACCTGGATTTGATTTTAAAGATGGGATTCTGAACTTTTAGCTAATGTTATTGTGTGTGTGTGTGTGTGTGTGTGTGTGTGTGTGTGTGTGCATGCGTGCGTGCACACGTGCACATGCATTTGGTGTTTCGTTTAGATTTTTTTGAGACAGGGTCTCATTATGTAGTTCAGGCTGACCTTGAACTCATTATGTAACCCAGGCTGGCCTTGAACTCATGACAAACCTCCTAGCTCAGCCTCCCAAGTGGTGGGATTACAGAGGTGCCCCACCATGACCATCTGAGTTGATGTTGCAAGGGGATGAAAATGTGTGAGCAGAGGGATTTCAAGTGTGTTTTCCATAGGTGGGAAATATTCATTGTATCCATTATTGCGAGTTAGAGAGCAGACTAGAGTAGCCACATCTCAAGATGTTCCAGAATGATTCCCACTTCCCGGCATTCACATCCTTATGGAGTTGCCTTTCATATTGTATCAGAGTTTCTCTGTGTGACCAATAGTGTATGACAGTTATGAATGTCACTGTTACTCTGCAGCTGCTATCTCAGGTACTCTGTCTTTCTCAGATCACCCACTCATAGGAGATTGAGCTGTCATGTTAGGTATAACCTGACGGACAGACCTACATATTAGGGAACTGAAGCCTCCTGCCAACAGCCATGTGGGTAACATTAACAAAATGTTCCCCAGCCTCAATGAACCGGTCAATTACTGCAACTTTGGCAAGCAGTTCGCTGAAATTTGTGACTGAGACAGAACTGACCAGCTAAGTCATTCCTGGATCTCTGGCCCTCGGAAGCTGTCAGATTATAAATGTTTGGTTTTTTTAGTCTGCTAAATCTGTCATTGATGTGTTACATAGCTGTAGACAACAGATTAATAACTAAGGTAATATATTTAAAGATCTGTTGTATGTTTATATCACAGCAAAACAAATGGAAAACAAAATTTTAAAATATAATTCAGGATGGAATAAAAACATAACATTCTCAGAACAAAGTTGAAGATATATGTGAAAGAATTCCACATGGAAAAACTATTATATATAATAATAAAAATAAGTAACAAAGTTCTAAATAAATGAAGAGATATACCATGTTCATGGTTTGAAAGACACAATATTTCTCAAACTGATCTATATATTCAATACAATCTCAATCAAATCCTCAAATTTTTTCATAGAGATTTATAATCTGATTCTAAAATCTATATGGAAATATTACATCGAAAATTTTTGAAAAACAACAAACTTGGAGAACTTTCTCTACCTAATTTCAAGACTTTCTATAAAGATACTATGATCAAGACAGTGAGATATTAGCACAAAGATAAACAAATAATTCAACAGAATAAAAAGAGTCCAAAATATACCACATATTATATAATCAACTGATGTTTTACCAGGATATTAAAGCTAATGGATAAAGAAGAAATTCTTTTTAACAAATGATACTGAAAGAACAGATTACCACATCTGGAAAATAAAAAACTCAACCCATACAATAAAATTAATTATAGATGGATCATATACTTCAGTGTAAAACTTAAAATCATAAGGCTTGTGGGGACAGCATAGAAAAAAATTTGTGAATGTTGGGTATGTCATGGTTTTGAGGCCTTTCAAAGAAGCAAACATAAAAGACAAAAAGTACTAATTAATTCTAGCATAATTTAAAACTTCTCATCAAGAGGCTCTATAAAAATAAAAATCAAGACACAACTGTAATAAAATATTCAGAATATCTGACAAAGGACATAGTAAGAATATATTTTCGATACACTTACAACTGAGTAATAAAAAGATAAACAATCTTTTTTTAATGGGCACAGTACTTGAACATGTACTTGATGGTAAAATAAAAATAACCAGTCGGCACATGAAAAGATGCTCAAGACTATTAGTCATCAGAGGAATAAAATTAAAACCACAATAAGATACTTCTATACCCACTGGAATGGCTAAAATTAAAAAGAATGACAGTGCTATTGACCCTGGTAAGGATGTGTAACAAGTGGAAATTCAAACACTTTGATATGTTAACTTTGAAACTAAGTCTGGTGGTTTATTATAAAGATACACCTACCTTATGATTCAGTCATGCCATTTCTGGGTATTTCCCCCAAGAGAAAGTAAAACCTATGGCCATACAAAGATTCTCACAAGAATGTTCAAAGAAGCTTTGCTCATAAGAACCAAAACTAGAAATAAACCACATTCTCATCAACAAGGAAATAGATAAATGTGGTATATCCATATAAAAAATATGATTCCGTAACGTAAAAGAGAGAACTACTGCTACACACAATGGTACAGGTGAACTGCTGAATATATGCTGAGTTAAAGAAGCCAGACACAACAGACGTACTGTGTTGGTTCCAGTTATGACATTTTCAAGAGGCAAAACTGATCTGTAGGGGAAAAAAATTACAAAAGTGGTTTCCAGTGAGGGATTGGAAAAAAGAAAAAAGATCTTTCATGGGTGAAGCAATGTTCTCAAGTTACATGGTTATATAATATAGTCAGAATCCATCAAACATACGCTTAACATCTATGCATTCTACTGTTTAGAAATCGAACCCCAACTTAAAAAATTAAGCCTCAACTTATAAAACCACTAACAACATCACATACTTAGATATTATTCTAATGAAAAATATGAAAGGCTTTTACAGAGAAAAATGCCAGCATCAATGAAATAAACTAAAGAAGACCTAAAAAAAAGAAAAGTGAAAGAATATTCCATATTCATGGCTTGGAAAAACAAATATAAAGCTATCGATTTCCTGTAACTGATATGAATTCCACACAGTTTCAATTAAAATTTTAGTAGTTGTTTTTTTGGTAGACCTTAATAAAGTAGTTATAAAATATGTATGTAAAAAAAAAAGCAAAGGGTAGACAAAGCAAAAGAGAAAAAAATCTTTTTCCAAATACCAAATATACTAAAAAGTCATAGCCAGGGACTTAGCTCGGTGGTTCTGCTGCCTGCCTCGCAAGTGCAAGGAACAGAGTTCGATCCCTGATACCCAAAAAAAAAGGCCATAAAAATTAAGAGAAAAGCATGCGTGCAAAATAAACAAACGCAGCAATGGAATACAGCAGCAGTTGATTTGTGAGAGTGATACTTAATCTGTTCAAGTTGGTCTTACAGAGCAATGGGAAAAGTATATTTGTAATAACTCATGCAGAGTTGATTGGATATCCACATAAAAAAGAAAAACTTAGCTCCTCTCTCATAGTGTACCCAAAAATCAACTCCAAGAAACATAGCTTTAAATTTAAAAGGTGAAACAACGATTCCAGAAATTAACATAAGAACATTTTCATGACCACAAGGAAAGATATACTTTTTCAGCAGGAGGCAAAAATGCCTCAGCCGTAGCACAAAAGATTGATGAAACTGAGTACTTTAAAATCTACAACTTCCAAGGCTGTACTTTCAGGGTTCATTTCTATAGTTGGTTCTAAAATCTACAACTTCTGTTCACCAACAGACACAACAGAGTATGAAGGAAGGGATGAGTGTTAATGTACGTAAAATGTACAGTGTAAAATGGTTTACATTTAGAATATATTTAAAATACCTAAAATTAATAAGAAAAATCCCAATAGAAAATTTGAACAGGCATTTTATAAAGTTTGGATAGATGTCCCCCACCATGACTCACCAGTGGGAACCTAAGACTCGGTATAAAATATCTTTTGTCCTTTCTGTCTCTTCTGCCATAAGAGGACACCCCATTTGTGCCCTACAGAGGACACAGCAATAAGCATCATCTTGGAAGCAGAAAATGAGCTTTCACCAGATGCCAAATCTGCCAGTGCTTGGATCTTGGACTTGCCCAGCCTCTGGAACTGTAAAAAGTCGTGTCTATTTATTTACAAACTACCACAATCTAAGGTATTTTTGTTAAAGTAGCAGGAGCAGACTAAGGCACAAAGGATAATACCAAATAGCCAATAAGTAGGAAAAGTTGTTCCATTTCATTAATGAAAAATAAAACCACAAGACAGCTAACTCTACATTTTTACCAGTGTGGCTAAAATATAAAACAAATCAGCACTGGTGAACATTTGGAACAATAAAATTTTTCATATATTATGATAGTTGTATACATTGGTATAATCACTTTGGAAAATAGCTTGACATTAAGTATTACAGATAAAAATATTTGGGCCAGGGATTTAGCTCAGTGGTGCTGCTGCCTGCCTCACAAGTGCAAGGTCCCAAGTTCAATCCCCATACCAAAAAAAGAAAAGTATTCATATCCTCCATTCTGGGGGTGCCAACAGAAATGCATGTATATGAGGGGATGGGGATTTAGCCCAGTGGTACTGCCACCTGCCTCACAAACATAAGGTTCCAAGTTTTATTCCCAGTACCAAAAAAATTTTTTTAAATGCATTTATATGAACACCAACAGACATGGTCCAGAATACGTATAATGACTACATATTTTTGCTAGCTAAAAGTGCAAATACCACAAATATCCATCAACAATAAAATATATAAATAAATTACAGTATACAAACAGTGGAATACTATGCAGCAAGGAAAATGTATAAACTCTACTGAACAACATGAATGATAGAGAAAAACCAAGCACAAAAGAAAATTAGCACATGACTCTAGTTAAAGTGCAAAACCAGGCAAAACTAAGTGGTAGCATTTTACTTTGACTATAGTCAAATAATGGTTGCCGTTAAGGAAGTTTCTATTGTGCAGATAGGGAAGTTGGCCTGAGAAAATTTTCTGGGCCTGTGACTACTCTCTTTCCTCACCTGGGTGGAGGTTATGAAGATATTTTCTATTTATAACTTATTGAACACCTTTGTTGATTGTTTTGAGTAGCAGGGATTGAACTCGGGACCTTGAACTTGCGAGGCAGGCAGTGATACCACTGAGCAGTGACACCACCCGGCCCTTATTGAACACCTTTCTGTGATGAATTTTTTTCTATATGTCTAAGATGCTTCTTAATAAAAATTTAAAATCACAAATTAATAAATAAGTGCCTGGCACATCCTAACACTTAGAAAATGTTCCCTCTGTTACCCCCTTGGCACCCCACTCACCTATTCTCTCAACAGGCCTTCCAGGAAACACTTGGAGCCTGTCACAAGCAAATGCTGACCTTCTTCTCCCTCTCCCGTGGCAACCAAGATCACAGATAAGGGGAGGGACCCCAGATCAAGTCCTTTATTGCATCTTCAGACCCAGCTTTGGAAGGACTCCAGTGCCCATCCTCACCTCCTGAAGAGTTGGTCACTGTGTCGCTGAAGAGTCTGGGCTCCGCCACACGCTCAAGAAACTTCTGAGGCACCACATGCCTCACCTACACAATGAGAGTAATCACACCACCCCGCAGGAGTCGATGTGGAAATGAAATGAGGCGATCTCACGAATGTGCCCAGCCCAGCATAGTCTCCTGTAGCTTTAGCATCTCTATCCCTCTTCAATGTTCTCTGGGAAAACTCTGTCACCCAAAACGGTTCCCTGACACCAGAATTCTCCTAGAAAGTAGGACTTTCAAATTTTCTGTTCCTTCATTGGACTCGGTTCCTGACTTTTGGTTCAGAAAATATGGTCCCCCTCTAACACAAAGATGTATATGCGGGAGGACCTGCCTCTCTGGTACCTGTCCTAGCCGTACCTTCCTCTTGGCTGAGGATTTCCACAGAGGCCCTTTCCTTTTCTCTTACCCTCCTGGGACCCACAAAGATAGTGTGCCGCTCTGGTAAAGGTTGTACGCGTGCACACATGTGCCCGTGTCTTGAACAAAAATACGTAATGTTTCAAGACCGTCTATAAACCAGAGAAATGCATGAACCACGAGGGGAAACAAAAAAGGCGCAGTGCATTGCTTCTGTCCTGTATCGTTATATTCTCCCACGTGCAAAGGGTACAAAAGAGCTGGTCCTTGTGCCCCTGCGTGTCCTCCCTGACCTCTCCTACACCACTGCCCTGGTCTTCCACACCACCAGTCATATATACAGTTACGGTTCCATCTTAGATCCACGCCAGTGAGTGGTTTCCACAGGATGCCCCCAACCGACGACTTCGCTCCTTTTCTCCTCTCTCACAGAATGTTTTTACTTTTTTTCTCTTCATTTACCACACTGTTGGCCACACAGCCCACAACCTTCACATGTACACCCTCCCAACACACTGCCTCCTAGACCTCAGCAGGCCTGAAGCACTGCTAGCAAACAGTTTCTCCTCCACTTTCTCCCTCACCCTCCTTCCACACCTGTACTCTCCGTGTGCAGCTCTTGTTCCGGCCTCCTTCCCTTTCTGTGCTTTACCAAGAACTCTTCTACTGAGTCTCTAATTAGGTATTATCAATTCTGTAGTTTTTTCTTTTCTTTGAGTTTATTGGTACGTTTTAGGTATACAGTACAGTTACATTCGTTACTGGGATCCTGTACCTTTACATGACAGGTCTTGGTTCTCATTTTTCCCCTTGTCCCTGCCCTCCCTTCATCCCCTCCTCCCCTCCCCATTTACAAACACTTTATTTCCATTTTCTCATATTTTTTTTCTTTTCCCTTATTCCCTTTCCCCTACCCTTCCCCCTTTCCCTACACCTTTAATTTATTTCCATTCTCATATTTTTTTTCTTTTCCCTTATTCCCTTTCCCCTACCCTTCCCCCTTTCCCTACACCTTTAGCCCTTTTCTTCCTATTTCACATTTTCCATTATATCATTAGGATCTTGTATACTATTATAGTTTTTCACACCAGAGAAACTATTCGGTACTTGTATTTTTTTCTTTAAAAGTACTCCCCAGCCTGCATAAGCTTCAGGTTCTTAATTCTGTATTTCCTCCAGTTAACAGTTACACAAGCCGAAGAGTTTGTGTACACTGAGAAAATATGCATAATGTAACATGATCAGCTGCTACTGAGTTTTGCCTCTTTTCAGAGCTCAGAAACTAAATACCGGCTGCTCTTGCTTTGTTTACTGTTGGCGAGAAGCCCCACAATCCTCACTGCTTTCTGCGAGGGCTATTTCCATTTAATGGAGCTCCGAAGATGCTCAGTTACATGACCCATCGCCTCTGCCTCTCCCCACAGGAACTCCCTCGAGCTTCTCCCCGCCTCCCCTTGGCGAGCAGCGTGAGGCTGTGCCCTGGCCTGCCGGGCGCCATGTTGGACGGGTGTAGTCCCCGCCTCGGAGCAGAAGCACAGTGACAGGAGCAGAGTGAACTCAGATATTCCAGTCAGGACGAGAGAATGGAGCTATGTGTGGAAGAAGAAACAAAGGAATTTGGAAAGTCCGTGTCCATAGATGGTTCCATTTTCCTGAAGTCAAAGAACCATGTGCCTGTCCGTCTGCCCAAGTCCCTCACCCACCCACCAAGCCCAGGTAGAGCTCTCTGGCAGACTGGGTACCAGCTGAGCAAGAATCTTCAACAGCCTGGTGGTCTTCACCATGGCTGTCCCAAACCCTCCAAAACTGACACTTGAAAAGAGGCCTCCACATGCCCCTGCCTTCTAATCCACAACACTGTAAAGTGAGGTGACCAATTTGATGGCTAACAGCATGACCAGTAAAGTCGAAGATGGACATCCCCTGTGAACCACCATCCCCGCCTCCAGATGTTCCCCTCGGTGCTGCTCTTGACGGTACACAGTGGCAAAGGGGCTAAACACAGCATTATCTGTAGCAGTGAAAAGAAAAGGCGAAGCCGGAGAGGAGGAAAAGAATCTAGAACAACTTAGATATCTATCAACGTAGGCATGGGTAACTGAATTATGGCAGAGTCATACATTGAGCAGTTGTTACAATGAATGAACTAGACTTAACTTGTTAGCATGGATAAATCTAAAAAATACAGTTTAGGGAAAAGAAAATCAAGTTATAAAAGATATATACAATAGGATGCCATTTATATACATTTAAGCACAGTGCATACTGTTTGAATGTGTAATAAAATTATGGTGACACTGTTTTAATAGTAAGAAAGTGGATTTTAATGCATTCTTGCATTGAATGGTCTAAATGTGAATTAAAAGAAAAAGGTTATCAGGCAAACAAAATACAACTATATGCTTCTTTGTAAATATCAACAAGTAGGATCTGAAATATACATGAAATGTGAAGGAACTACAGTGGTCAAAACAACTCTGTGAAATAAGAACAAAGCTGGAGACTCATACTGCCCGATTTCACAACTCACTCCAAAGCTTCACGATCAGATGGTGTTGATAAAAGGGCAAAACACAGATCAGTGCAACAGAAGAGTCCACAGACTCAAAGTAACAGAAACACTGCCTTTTTGATAAAGTTGCAAAGTTGACTCAAGGTAGAGAGAATCATCTTTAATAAGAAATGTTGAAACAACTAGACATTCATATGTGAAAAACTAATATAGACAAATAACTCATACATTACATAAAATTAATTCAAAACAAATCACAGGTCTAAATGTAAAACCTAAAACTATAAAACTCCCAGAAGAAAACTGGAAAAATGTATATAATCTTGGATTTGACAAAGCATGATATCAAAAAGTATAGTTCATAAAGTAAAAATCTTGAATTTACTGAAAGAACTGTCATTTTTTGAGACAGGGTCTCACTACGTAGTTCAGGCTGGCTTTGAACTCACTGTGTAGCCCAGCTTGGCCTCAAACTTGAGATGATCCTTCTGCCTCAGCCTTCCAAATTCTTGGGTTACAGGCCAAGGCCACCATGCCCAGCTTAAAATTTTTCAATGTCTACTCCTCTAAGGATACTCGCAAGAGAAGGAAAAGATGAGCCACAGACTTGGAAAATACTTCATATCACATATTTTATAAAGGTCTTGAATATAGCCCTTTAAAAGAATGCACTAATTAAAAAAACTCAACCCAATTTTTAAAAATGGCAAAAGACTTGAATGCCCACCTCATCAATGAACACAAAGACAACTCATTTCTATTCTCATTTCATGTCATAATGAATGGAGAAATGGTGACTTCAATGGAGAAACCTTGTAGATCTAACCATAGCAAGAGATCAAGGTTAACATCATCAGTGATAAGTTACGTTGACAACATGTACCTCCTGACACCGTGTGATGTGAACCATAACTCATCTCAGTGACATTTTTCCCCCAAATCTATATCCCCATTGAACTAGAAACCCGAAACTGAGAAATATTGTATAAAATACATGGCGAGTATTGGAGGAGACATGAGAACGAAATGGAAAGTGTTATTTGGGGATTGAATCCTGTGACA
This sequence comes from Fukomys damarensis, assembly GCF_012274545.1. NCBI lineage: Eukaryota > Metazoa > Chordata > Mammalia > Rodentia > Bathyergidae > Fukomys > Fukomys damarensis. The sequence goes on along the minus strand of NW_022900945.1, from coordinate 45,688,871 downwards.
GAAAAACTACATTAGTGGAAAACCTGGACAGATACTGATGACGCCGGTCATTAGTTATTTGTACTGTACTAATCTCAATGTCTTCATTGTCATATAATTATATAATGGCTATATAAGTTGTTAATGTTGGGGAAAGGTGGGTGAAAGGTAGATGGAAACCTTAGTGTAACTTTTAAATTATTTAAAAACGAAATGTTAAAAAAATAGCAACTTTGCTTCTCAAATATTATGCCAATTTAAAGATGAGGAAACGGAGGCACAGAGTGACTAATAATGTTCTCTAAATAAAATAAGTGAGATATCCGGTGTTATTCCCACTCACTCCATCTGACTATAAAGCTTGCACTTTTTTTTTCTAATTTGCTCTTTTATCCGTAGTACATGTTTGCAGTACATAATGTTTACATTCCTCGTGTGGCCTTGGTACATGTACATAACCATTTTTAACTCCTTCTCCATTCCCTCTTCCTCCCCTTCCTCTCCCTTCCTCCATCTCTTCACCCCTTCCATATCTGAGAAAGCTCTACCTCCCTACTCCGTATTATCTATCTTACATCCTGCTCTTTATTTTTACTGAGGATTTCTCATGTGAGAGAAACCATGTGATATTTAAACATGTGTGTCTAACGGATTTCATTTAATGTTATGGTCTCAAGGTGCATCCATTTTCCTACAAGTGATTCAAGTTCACCTCTCTTTGTGGCAGAGTAGTACTCCGTGGTGTGTAAATACCACCTTTTCTTTTCCACTCATCTGTCGATGGACATGTAGGCGGCTTCCAAGATTCAGCTTTTATGAGTAGTGCTGCTATATATGTGGGTGTGTGCATGGGTCACTGTAATATGATGCCTCTAACTCTTCCCAGGAGACACCTAGAAGGGAATAGTTGGGTAAATGCAATTTCTAGCCTTAGCTTTTTGAGAGCTCTCCACACTGATTTTCACATTGGTTGTGCTAGTTTACAGTTCCACTAACAATATAGGATTGTTTTTTCATCCCCACCACAGCCTCATCAGCATTTGTTATTATTTGATTTCTTGGCAGTGGCCGTTCTTTCTGTTATCTCAGCGTTGTTTTAATTTGCATTTCTTCATGTATTTATTGGCCATTTATATTTATGTGAAATGTGTATTCACTTCATTTGCCCATTTTTTGGCTTTTTTTTCTTTTTTTTTTTTTTTTTTTTTTTTTTGATACCAGGGATTGAACTCTGGACTTTGTGCTTGTGAAGCAAAGGTGGAACCATTGAGCTAAATCCCTGGCCCACCCATTTTTTGATTGAGTGAATCTTTTATTTTGGGGTGGATCTCATTTTTTATTCTTTTGTTTGTTTGTTTTCGTACCGGAGATTAAACTCGGGTCTTTGCGCTTGCAAGGCAGGCCACCAAACCGCTGAGCTAAATCCCCGGCCCTCATTTTTTATTCTTTATATATTCTAGATATTAGTTCTCTGTCTGAATAACAGCTGGCTAAATTTTTTTTTCATTCTGTAGGTTGTCTTTTCGCTCCGTTGGTTGTTTCTTTTGCACTGCAGCTGCTTTTCAGTTTGATATGATTCCATTTATTGATTCTTGATACTATTTCTGGTGCAACTGAGATTCTGTTCAGAAAGTCCTTGCTACACCTATGACTTCAAGAGTTTTACCTATTTTATCTTCCAGCAGGTTAAGTATTTCTGCTTTAACATTTAGTTCTTAGAACCATTTTGATTTTAGTTTAGTATGTGTTGAAAGATATGGGTTTAGATTCATGCACGTGGATAGCTAGTTTTCCCAGAACCATTTATTGAAAGGCTATCTTTCCTCCAGTGTATGTTTTTCTGCCCCATTGTCGAAGATTAAATAGTCCAACTTGCTTGAGGTTGTTTCTGTATCCTCCATTCTGTTCCAGCGATCATCATGTCTGTTTGGATACAAGTACCAAGCTGCTTTTGTCACTATTGTTGTGTAATACAGTGTGAAGTCCAAGATTCTGATTCCTCTTGCTGTGGTGCACTTGTTACCCAGGATTGCTTTTGCCCTTCTGGCTCTATATGAATTTTAAGATTGTTTTTTCCACTTCTGTGAAGAATGCTCTTGGTATTTTGATTGGGGTTGTGTTAAATCTGTATATCAATTTTGGAAGTATGGGCACTTTGATTATATTGATTCTACCAATCCAGGAATAGGGATATTTTTCCATTTTCTGGTGTTCCCTTTGATTTCCTTTTCAGAGAACTTTAGCTTTCACTGTAGAGGTCTTTTGCAGCCTTAGGTTAATTCCTAAGTATTTAATTTATATTGGTGCTATCATAAATGGTATTTGTTCCCTAATTTCTTTTTCAGTGGGTTCATTATTAGTGTACAGGAATGCTATTGATTTTTTGTGTTGATTTTTTTGTATCCTGCAACATGACTGAATTTAGTTATTAATTCTATGAATCTTACATTGAATTTTTGGGGGTCTTTTTTGTAGGAATCATGTCACCTACAAATGATGATAATTTGACTTCTTCCTTTCCGATATATATCCCTGTGTTTCTTTTTCTTGCCTAATTGTTTTGCTTATGTTTTGAGTACTATGTTGAACAGGAATGCTGCTAGTGGAAAATTTTGTCTTGTTCCTGATTTTAGAGGGAAAGCTTTCAGGTTTTCCCCATTTAATATGATGTTCACAGTAGGTTTGTCATAAATGGCTTTTATCAGATTGAGATAAGGTTCTTCTATACCTATTTTCTTCAGTGTTTTTAATCATGAAAAGATGTTGGATTTTGTCAAAGCCTTTTTCTGCATCTTTTGAGATGATCATGTGAGTTTAGTCCTTGATTCTGTTTATGTAATATATAATATATGTTGATTTGAGTATGTTAAACCATCCTTACATTCTGGAATCAAGGCTACACGGTCACGATGTGTGATCTTTTTGATGACATGTTGCATTCTGTTTGCCAGTTTCTTAAGGATTTTTGCATCTATGTTGATTTCAAAAATTGGTCTATAACTCTCTTTTTTATTTGAATCCTTGTCTGGTTTTGGAATTGGGGTAATTCTATCTTCCAGGAATGACTTTGAGAGTGATGCTCCCCTTTCAACTTCAAGCTTTTTAGCTTGAGGGCTATTGGCATTATATCTTCCTTGAAATTTTTGTACAATTCAGCCATGAGTCCATCCAAACCTGGGCTTTTCTTAGTAGGTAAATTTTTATTATTGCTTCAATTCCATTGCCTGTTACTGGATTATTCAGGGTTTTTACATCTTGATTCAGTTTTAGTAATTCACAGGTATCTAGAAATCTATCCTGGGCCAGGGATTTAGCTCAGTGGTTCTGCCACCTGCCTTGCAAAGGCAAGGGCCCAAGTTTGATCCCTGGTACCAAAACAAAGTTAAAAGAAATCTAGCCATGTCTTCTGAATTCAGGTTTGCAAAGTAGTTGTTAATAATCTTTTTATTTTGGCAGTGCCCATTATGATTTCACCTTTTTCATTTCTAATTGTATTGCTGTGGGCCCTTTCTCTTCTTTTTTTATTTTATTGGATATGTTTTTTTGTCTTTTATTATTCTTCCAAAGAATCAACTCTTTGTAAATTTGTCTCAATTTCACTGATTTCTGCTCTGATCTTTATAATTTCTTTCCTTGTTCTAGCTCTGGGTTTGGGCTGTTTTGTTTCCCCCCCACCCCAGGACTGTGAGGTGCCTCATTAGGTTATTTCTTTGGGCTCACTCTGGTTTTCTGATATGGCCATGCACAGAGTTAATCTTCACACTTGGTTTCCCCCACTGTTTTCACTGTGTGAAGTTCTGGTACGTGGTACTGCCATTATCATTGACTTGTAGACACTGGTTTTTTTTTTTTTTTCCTTGATTTCTTCTGTATCCCATTGTTTATTTCAGAGTGTATTCTTTTGTTTCCACGCACTCCCATAATTTCTGGTTTTCTTTTGTCATTTCCTTGTTTTGTGCTATGATTTGATAATATGTGTGGTATAATTTCAATTCTTTTACTTTTTTAAAGCTTGCTTTATTGGCTAGCATGTGATTGGTTTATTTTAGACAAAGCTCTATGTGCTGCTGAGAAGACTGTGTATTCTGTTGTTGAGTAGAACACTCTGTAGATGTCTATTAAGTCCATTTGTTAAAAGGTTCTGTTCAACTCTAATATTGTCATTGATTTTTTGTCTAGTTGATGTTTGTTTGGGTTAGTAGTGCATTGAGGTCCCCCACTATACTGTGTTTGTATTTATCTCTTTTTTATGTCTTATAGTACTTTTTTTATAAACTTGGGTGCACCATTGTTCAGTGAACATTCTACATGTTAATAATTGCTCTGTTGGATTATTTCCTGTTGGATTATTTCCTTGACCAATAATGTAGGGACCTTCCTGTTGGATTATTTCCTTGACCAATAATGTAAGGACCTTCTTTGCCTCTTCTGATCAGTTTTGGCTTGAAGTCCACTCTGTCTGAATACAGGAGAGCAACATCTATTCTTTTTTCAGGTTCCCATTGCATGGAATATTGTTGTTTGATCTTTGACTTTTTGTCTATGAGTTTCTTTGCGGGAGTAAATGTGTTTCTCTTATACTGCATACCATTGGATTTTGTTTTCTTGATCCATTTTGCCAGTCTGTGTCCCTTGATTGCTGAGTTGAGACCATTCACATTGAAAGTTATTATATGCAGGTATTGACTTATTCCTGCCATTGCCTTCTTTCCTGTTGCTGATGCCCTGTCTCTTGTTCTCCTTAACTGCTCACCCTACCTGGAGTATTTATTTCATTAGACCATTTGTCACTGCTAGTTTCATTGTCACTCAGATATCTTTCATAATTTTTTGGAATGCTGGTTTAGTGGTCATGAATTTTTAGGTGCTATTTCTCAAGAAAATGTCTCATTTTTCCATCAATTTTGAAAGTCAGTTTTGTAGGATATATCAGCTTGGGTTAGAAACTTTTTATTTTAGGGCTTGAAAATTTCACTCCAAGCCGTCCAGTCTTTAAGGTTTGCATTGAAAAGTCTGCCATAATCTTAATGGGTTTACCTTTTAAGCAATTGATTGCTTTTCTTGGACCACATTTACGATCCTATTCTAGCCAAGTGAGGTGGCACAGGCCTATCATCTCAGCACTTGGGAGTCTGAGGTAGGAGGATCACTGTGAGTTTAAGGCCAGCCTAGGCTACATATGTTGAAGTGGCAGGATTTTGCCTATTCCTATGATGTGTAGTGGAGAGGTTCTTTTCTGATCATGGTTGCTTGGGCTTTTATATGCCTCGTTTATTTATATGTTAAACTATTTTCCCTTATTTGGCAAGTTTTTGGCTATCATTTCAGTAAACAGCTTTTTTATGCCATTACTACTGTCTTCTGATTTTTCACTACTTCCAGTTAATCTTAGATTGGTCTTCTTTGCATAACCTATCAAGTGACCAATGCATTATTCACATTATCTTGTTCTTGAGGTATCTCTCATTAATTGGTCACCAACGAAGGCCAGCCCTGTGTTGTATTTCTGACAATGTCTTCACAATGGACACTTTTGCTGCCCATACTTTTGATAAAATTGTTAATCTCCTGAATTTCTATATAGAGTGTTTTTATGGACTCTTAATTCTTTTCGATGCTGATCAGTCATGTTTTGCATCATTTTGTTTAGCTCTGCTAGCTTTTTCTTAGTGTCTTCTGTAGACTCACAAATATTTTTTACTTACATCTGTAAGTATCTGTTTACTTATATCTTCTGTGAGCTTCCCAAATGCCTTATTAACCTGTTTTGTTTTCACTCCTGATACTCTTTTGATGTGTGGCTTCTGGTTTTCTCCCCTTTTGTGCCCCACGGATCAGCTTTGGAGGAGTTGGGAGTATTTTGAGGCATTTTGTTAGCTTGTCTTCTAGTGCTTCTATTTTTGTTTGTTCTTTGCTGTTTGTTTGCTTGCTTGCTTGCTTGCGTTAAGGCTGTGGATTCATTATAGTGGAAAGCTTTGTTTCTAACATGGAGATCTCTTTAGTTAATGCCTACTTTTCAGTAGTGTCCTCTGACATAGCTAACTATTGGCCTTTGCCTCTGTCCCAGAATCCAACCACCTCTGTATAATTGAAATGGAAAATTACAGCATATTTGGCCCAGTAGCCAGTTCTTCAGGAATGAGCCACAGTTTATGACTCCAAGGCAATCCAGACATTGGCATCCAAAAAAAAAAGTTAATAGCTATGTCACCTTGACTACAGTAATAAAATCATCAACCATTATAGCATCAAGTACACACTGAATGTTGATATGCCCTAAGGACTGATAATGTGTCACCCTTAATCATAGAACAGAGATCTGTCGTTATAGTATGAGCGCTACAACAAACAAAATATTTACCTACTGCAAATAGTTACTCATTAAAACAGCTAGACCTCTACTAAGAATAGCACAGTAATTAACAGCAATAGCATAAAGTTAACTAGCTGTCTAGAGATTTAAAAAAACTCATGAGTAAAGAGGGTGGCTGGAGAATTTTAAAAAAGTGAAATTTGAAAAATAAACGAGATATGAGGAAGAGTAGGGAGAAGTGAGATAGGGATCCTATTAAGGAGTAAGAGGAAATTAGTATTGTTAGAGAACAGTCATAGGAAAGAATGAACAAGAGCGAGGAGGAAAAACATAAACAGAGAAAAGTAGAGTAAATCTTTTAAAAATGAGAAAAAAGTTGAAAGGGAAAAGATAAAAGGAAGGACAGAGAAAAGAGGGAAGAAAACCCCCAACTCCCCAAAACTATCAACAAAGGAAAGACTTTTTTAAAAAATTGAAAAGAGATTGAGCCAAGGGAAAAAAATCCTGTGTTTTTTTTGTTCATTTGTGTGTGTGTTTGTGTTGTTGGTACCGGTGATCAAACTCGGGCCCTTGCACTTGCGAGGGTGGCGGCACAACCACTGACCTAAATTCCCACCCTATCCTGTGTTTTTTAATGAGTGGTTTCCTTCCAAGAGCTGCAGTCTTGGGATCCAGGCAGCCAGGATTTTTTCTGCCAGGTTTAGGGCCTATAGGTGACTTTTGATGTGATCTCCCTGCACCGGAGGCCCCTCTGTCCTTCCATCTCAAATGGTGGTTCCCATCCACGCCAAGGTGTGTCCTTGCTCCCACTGAAAGATGGGAAAACAGAGCAGCCCTCTCATCTCTGCTGCATGTAGGTCATGGAGCAGAGGTTCAAGTTTACTGTTGGACTTAATGTCAACAGTTGTGAGCTCTGCTTGCTCCCTTCTCTACCCCAGGCATTGCCCTTGCCCAGGAGCAGCTCCATTGGAAAGTCCGTGCCTCTGCTACCCTGTGTCAAGGAAAAGCAAAATGTAGAACTGGCTTGGAATGGGTGGATGGCCACACCCTTGCGTGGGGATGGGGTGGGAACGGGGCATTGTGCATGCAGCATGGGCCTGCTTGGTTGCACCAAAGATTTGACGCACTTTAGAAAAACTTACCTCTGAAAATGGAGGGTGAAGGGATTCAGGAAAAAATGGCTGTAGCTGAAACTCTAACATTTTATTTCTTTAAATACCAAAACAAATATGCTAAAATATTAAGAATTGCTTAAATCTAGTGGTGGAAACACTGGGTGTCTTTTACATTATTATTCCTTTGAAATATTTTCTAATAAAAAATAAGGAAAAATAACTCTCCTGAAACCTTCTCTAGGACCCAAGATGACACATGGACGCATTTGGAGAATTCTACTCTTTGGGGTGACCACAAAGAAGCCTCCACATATCCCTGCCTTCCCATTAACAACTTTATAAACTGAAGCAACCAATTTGAAGGATAGCTTAGCACAACCAGTAAAGTTGAAGGTACACGTTTCCTGTGAGCCACTAACGGAAACAAATTCCAAATTTATCCTCACGAAGGATACATTTTCTAATTCTGCCTCCTTCATGACAGGAATGGAAATTTAAGATGAACGGAAGTTGGCTGGAAAGTGTCCAGTGCTCTTCCACGCATTTCCACACACAGCAGCCCCTGACCTCATTAGAGCCCCCTCTGCCTGGCTCCATCCCTGGGAGGACAGCAAGATCCTTGCCCTCTGGCTTTTGACTGGGATTTGTAAATGAGAAGCAGAATCAGAGACAACAGAACAGGAAGAGAGAAAGGACAGAGTATTTCTTGCCTGGCTTCCTCTCTGCCTGTCTGAGGGTTGGAAGTGACTGCGTCTCCCTACTGAATGGCACATGCCCTGCGTGTAGGCCTCTCCTGTTCTTCCTGACTCTCGAGGTTACAGCAATTCCTTCTTCCTCTTCCTTTTTTAGGCCTTCGGTGTGCAGTGGCTCCCTGCTATTGCTAGCCCCATTGCTTCAACATCTCTTGCTCATACCTGGGTAAATCCTGAAAAGGTGAGTAGAAGTGTGTGGATTGGTCAAAGGGATCTGGGAGGGAGAGAAAGGATGACAAGATGGGTAAGACCATGGGAACAACTTCAACAGGAACTTTTTGCATTCGACTGAATGCATGAAATTGCCAATACTACACCATTCTGACCTATTAAAAAGCCATTGCATGGTTCAACCTAATAATAGGATTCAGACTATGATGACCTCCCCAAGTGGGGAGGAGGTCTCACAGGAACAGAAGCTGTCAAAATGACCTTGTCCTTACAGGATAGCTATTGGGAAGAACAAAGATAACTTTATCTAAAGTAAAGGGTAATCCAGTTTACAGGGATGGAAATGTTTTTCTTCTTTCTATGTTTTATTTCTGTTCAGACAGGGCCAAAGTCCTCTTTCTGTTCCCTTTATAACTGATTCTGAAAACTATTTTTTTTACCAAGAAGGGAAATGCAAACAATTTTCCACATCTTGAACCATAACTCTTAGACCTAGATAGGTTCTTAGTATCCTTCCCTTTCATTTCAAAGACTAAACACAGAACAAAACAAAGGGGTTAAGAGTCTTGCTCATTATCACATGACTGTGTGATATTCCAGTTGGATATCCTGCTCATGGAAAACCTCCAGAAGGAAAGAATTTGGGAGGACACCAATGACACATTTCTATGGAGGGAGGGTGAAGTTCAAATCTGATAGAGGTGAACTCTGATGGAAGTGAAAGAGAAGGAAAGTTGAATAGACAGGATGGTGAGAGCAAATTAGCTTGGCTGGAAAAGCAGAGAATGCACACAGAGAAGGATTTCCATTTATTAATCTTGTCTCAGAACCAAAATTAATCTTTTCCTAGACTTGTTAGGCCGACCAAATTTATTATCCTTGATGACAATAAGTCTTCCCAGGTTTAGGAAGAATTTTAAAACATATGATTTATTTCCCTGGGATGATTCCCAGACCCATAGTGCTACTCCTCAAAACTAATATTTTGGCATTTAATAAACCAGAAAAATTGGGCCGTGTATTGGACATTAGCCAATTTTGAAAATGTTCTCTAAATATATTTAAAGTTGAAGTTGTTTTGATCTTGTAATTTCTCTTATGACACTTGAGCTAATGCATGCTCTGGAACCAGACTGCCAGAAGCCTGCGTTCAGGGTGAGAACAGGCCTCCCTGCATCCCATCATTTGGGACTTTAACAATCCACATCCTAGGCTTTATCTGATGGGCTAACATGGTGCAGTGCCTCCAGCCTTTTGAGACACTGCTAAGAGCATTATGAATAAGAACTGCAGGGGAACTTTGGGATCTGAGAGTGAAGAGTTAAGCTGCACTCTTAAAAGGGCATAAGGCGGTGGCTCAGTGCTGCACCAGGTCGGGTACCTTGCAGACACACCTATCTTAGTGGCCAGGCACAACCATCAACATCACTCGCAAGAACGGTGATGCATTTTATTTTTGACAAAGCATATGACTCAGGCATCTGTTGAATCAGTATAAATAGGTCTTTGGTGGTGTTTACCATCCCAAAGCTCCAAGGAAGTCATTGAATCATTTATTTTCAAAACCAACTCACCAATCATCACACCAACCTCAACCCTTGGGTAGAGCCGGCCAATGGCCAAAAGTCAATAAAATGATAAAGCAGATTGTCCTCTGAAAGGAACTTCAGCGAAGATCTAGTTCTCAATTCTTTCCCTACAAATGAGATAGATATTTGGGCTCAAAGATGACTTGCCCACGGTCCTGTAACCAGTGTGCATAGGACTGCTTTTGAATGCAAGCTTATCACCGGCAAGCAAGGACTCCTAGATCCTCCTCCTGCAAATAGGCCACTCTCTCCTAGATTATCTTCCTCTGTTCTCTTTTATACAGATCTTTCTCCCCTTTGTTGAGTTATTTCTGTTTTATGACTTTGTATTTAAGAGCATATGCCTCTTAAATGTTGTTCAATTTGGTATAATCCAGGACGCAGTTATTAAGTGCCCTTGCATCATCCATATTAAGTGATGAGGGATAGACCTTGCATACCTATTAAGCATTCAGTGAATATTTACTAAAGCATACTATATAAAGGGAGGCTATTCTAGCATCAGACATGGGAGAAAAAGGAATGTAGGGACAGGACAATGGGAAATGCGGTCGTGGTAGTACACTAGTTATGACATAGCTTGGCCCCCAAAAAGGGTTGTTGTAGTGATGACAGGAATGAAAATTATAGGGAAATGTGAATTGCATTTCAGAGCAAAATTGGATGTCAGGAGAATAAAAGGGAGAAATTGTCAGAATCCTCTATTTTGCACATTTCAGTTGTGATGTAGCAACTGGGCATGTAGTTGGAGAAGTCCAGTACATGGTGAGACACACGGCTGAGGCTCAGGCAAAAGGCTGAGGTTAGAAGTCTATGGAGAGAAGACAGCTCAGCAGTGGAGGCAGAGCTCACCTTGCCAGAGGTCTGCACAGTGCCCTGCTGAGGCTTACCTGCTGCCTTGGAATACATGAGTCAGACCAAAGACTAGCAAAGATGGTGAGACAGGGTAAAAATGAATCAGATCAGCGCGGTGAGTTCGAGACCAGCCTGGGCTACATAGTGAGTTCCAGGTCAGTCTCAACTACATAGTGAGACCCTGTCTCAAAAAAACAACACCACAACAAAAAAGAACCAGATCAAACACAATAGCCCTGGGCTGGGGATTTGGCTCAGTGGTCCTGCCACCTGCCTCACAAGCACAAGGGCCTGAGTTTGATCCCCGGTACCAAAACAAAACCACAGTAGACAAAAAAACACCCACAACAAAAAAGAACCAGATCAAACACAATAGCCCTGGGCTGGGGATTTGGCTCAGTGGTCCTGCCACCTGCCTCACAAGCACAAGGGCCTGAGTTTGATCCCCGGTACCAAAACAAAACCACAGTAGCCCACACGGGGAGGCCTTGCACTTCCTGTCATGCTCAGTCATCACTTTTCTGGTCCATCCTCCAAAGGCCCCTCTCCTCCAGGAAGCCCTTCTGTTCGGACAAGATCAGAAACACAAGCTTAGCTGCCTCTTGTCCTAGCTTTAGGCACACCTGTGTCTCCATGAGTGGCACACACAAGCACTTAAGGATGATGATTTCTCATGACAATGGTGGCTATTACATCTTCCAACTGAGCACCACTTCTTCTCTACTTCTGTCCATTTTCCCACTGTCTCTTCCAGTCCCAGAACCCTTCCCCTCCAGTCTCATTCAAGCCTACTGACGGTACCCAGACAATTTCTACAAAGCTGGGTTTTACGAAACAAAACTTTAAAACCCAATTCACATCACAAAGGAGAAACCTGCTTAAAACAGACTGGCTTTGTTAATATTCTGCATATGTTACAACTACTCTTTAAATATGGCAAACATCTCTATTTGATAAACCTCTAACTCAATTTCATTTTTAAATATTTGCGAAATTTTCCACTAGAACATGCAACGATGATTGGTGGCAATGACGATTAAAATAGAAGCAAGGAAATTGAATAAAGACAGCAGCCCAGCAAGGCCACCCAAGTAGAGAAGCCAAACCAGAGGAGCAGTAAACCCCAGGGACAAAGCCCTCTGGGAAAACCTTCAACTTCCTCTTTTCCAAAGTCACATGTTAGCTTATCATCAGAGAGATGCTCAGCCCAAACTCTGGTTGGACAGGAACTTTGTTATGATGTGCACTGAACCCAAACAGCACCGCAGTTTACCACAACCAACCATCAGAATTGGAAACTCTTCATATGTTGTCGTTGTCTTCTGGATTTCCAAGACCTGCAATAACTTCACCAAAGACCACATCCTGTTACTGGCAACAGAATAGCAACGGCCTCCCAGGGATGAACTTAAAATCCAAAATTCTAATGGCCTGTAATTTGAGCAGAGTACTTAGCATTTCCTATTGGACCCATCAAACCTTTTCTATAACAGATTGAAATGAACATTTTGAGCCATTTCAACCCTTCCTTGGCTTGGAGTACATGAAGATAAAGAGAATTCCCTGCAGAGCTTTCCTCACAATGGCTAACATTAGTGTCTCATCTTCTAAGGCAGCCCCTCCAGGAAGAGCTCAAGCCAGACCTCACCACACCCAATAACGAGAACTTTGCTGACAAATGTTTCTCATCTGAACCCAATCAGTTTATAGGATCTTATATAAAGTTACGAATGCATTCCATATGCTCTCCATCTCTGAAATTCTGAGGCCTCCACCCAAATCAAATTCATATTACTATTATTTTTGTTGTTATTTAACATTTGTTCTTTTGGTGCAAGTGCAAAGTGTAGCGTGATGATTTCATCAGTGCCTTATCATCTGGAGCCCAGTCCCTGCACAAGTCAGAGACTTAAAAACATAGGCGACTTGGGGACATATATTGTCATTAATGTAGTTTTGATATCATTCTTTCACCCTACTCAATCACTCACCTGTACCTTCCAAAGTGGGGGAGCAACTGGGGGTTCGCAGGATGTTTTGTTCGTAGAGATGACTTTTTGGATAACAATGACAGTACAGCAAAAGCCGAAAGAGCCCTGATCCTGCTGCATCCTGGAGTCATTGGTGCTTGTACTTTCCAAGCCCTTGTAAGAGATGATGCCTAAAAAAGCCACCAGAACACTCTCGTCCTCTCTCTGGGAGAAAATTTACAAGTTATAAAAATTGATGGTCTGTGAGCCTGTGTCCATTAGAGAACTTTCCAGAAGAAGATAATTCACTAGGTGATTCCTGGGAATGCAGTGGCCCACTTCGAGCATTATCACCAATAATTTCTAAGATTCTGGGAAAATAACACCTTTCTACCTCCAACCCTACTTTAGAAATCTCAGCCCAAGTCCATAGGCCTATCAGTGTCCTTGAACATTCCAAATAATTTTGATAGTGACCTAAATAGAAAGGATGCGGAAGATTAATTATCTGCCTATAAAATAGTATGCAACAACTTTCAGAGCTCACAAGAAAAATCCACATTTTGTGACCAGCTTCCCTGACACACACCTGTTTTCACCGTTGATGTTCCATATGGCTCAGAATCAATGATTCTGCAGAGAAGAAACAGCATGGGGATTATAATGCTTAAATCCTGTATTAGCAGCTTTTCCAGTGAACTAAAAACCTCTAAACATACAGACTTTTTCCAACTGTAGACTTCATAACTTTTTGTCCCATCCTCAGTGCCTATTACCACGTACCTGTTAGCCAGAACTAGCATAAGCCAAAAAAAGAAAAGAAAAAGAATGAGTACAAACTATTAATGAGAAAACTCAAAGAAACTGCCCTTCGACAGCTTCAGTTTTCACAGCCCGAGTTGCTTGCATTTGCTGATGAATAATGCAATGTAAAATACAAGCAATTTTTTGCTGCGAGAAATTGTCCCTCATTTATTTGCGGAAGTTCAATAGATCATATTTCATAGCATTCTGGAAAACCCTCCTGACTTTTAAGCCTCCTGCCCAGACAGAAGTAATAAATGTGAGCAAGATCTTGAGTTCAGCCTGGTTCCCACCTCTTGATGAGTTCTTCCACTGCCCTGACTTCCCTAAACCTCTTTCCACATCTGTGAAATGGAATTAATAGTGTCTACTGCAAGAGGGATATTCTGGGGATGGGACGTGAGTGTGAGTGTAATATGCCCGGTGTAAGCCAGGTGTTCAGTAAATCTTAGTTGTTGTCAAGAGGGTTAAACGCAGGCACATTTTCAACCTGCCCTCGTCCAGTTCCTCACACTTCCAAGGTGACACACTAGAGTGACTCCTTACCCTCCCCACAGCCACAGTGAATTTCTGCTTCCCAGATGGCTGTTCCCCCACAGCCCCTCAGTACTCAGGCTTCCCTGAGCTCCACACAGCCGCCTCTGTCCCTACCCAACACCACATGGCTTCAGTGTCCTGTGTAGGCCACGAGCCACCAGGTGTCAAGAGCCACAAACAGCTCCCAGAAAGTGCCAAGGAGCTGAGGTTCCAGCAAAAGTGAAGCCGGAGAGCAAAAAGCCGGTGTGCACATCTTCAAGCTAAGGGGGTCTCCCCTCCCGGACCAAAGCCTGCTGCTCCCCATAAGAGAACCTAGAAATTCCCAGGCCTTCCACACAGGCACAGGTCGCCCTCTCAGAGCTTTGTCTGGATCAGGCCCAAGAGTTTTAGTCAAATGTAGAAAAATGTAAATAATCCTCCTTTACACAAAGAAGAGCAATCTCCATCCAGAAACAGCCAGCCCAGGGACAGGCACAGCTGGGTGCTTCACAGCAAGGTGTTAATCAGCTGGTAGCCCCAAAAGGTGGGGAAGGCCCTTCTTGGGAAGGGAAGAGAAGCTGGCTGTGCTGGCCCCCTGCCCCCTCCCCAGCGTGGCTCCAATTTTGGCTTCCTTAAGGTGAATCTAACTGTCTGAACAAGATTAAACAAGCATGGAATTTGAGAGATGGAAGAAAAAAGTTTTTTTAAGCAAGGGAATTTTTCTTCCCAAAGACCCTAAGCAAATCTAAACTGTAGGAACAGCTTTAACTTAGCAACTAAAAAAGAAATCTTCCAGGCTGAAGGTGTTCAATGGGAAGTGTCCGGCAGAAATTAATTTCCTGAGGTCAACAAAATACAAAAGAGCATTGAGCCCTGAGCTACCACTTTCATTATGCTTTAGAGGGGAAAAGCACATAGAAAAATTTCCAGCCACAATGCTTTCTGCTCAGACAACCAGCATCAATCCCATATATAACAGAAGAAAAGCATGCAGTCAGAGTCCAAACAACCTCACGATAGATCCACGTGGGAGGATTCAGGGTCCAACTTCTGATTCATGCATTTACCAACTTAGTCATTCAACAAACATTTTGTGGACCCCCTACTCTGGGCCAGGTACAAAGCCAGGCACCGCAGCTATAACCAGGAAGCCAACAGAAATGACTCCTTCCCTCGGGGAGTCCACAGACTTGTGAAGCACAAGGCTATAAATCTGCTACATTGGATGCTATGTAAATAGAGAGGAAACATGCTCTGTTCTGCACAGAAAAGTCGCTGAGCCAAGGAACTCCTTTAAAGGAGAGGTGACATATTCCCGGGTCCTTAATGGAGCAGGAACTCTTTAGCAAAAGAGTAGAACCAGGAGCTTTTCAAGGGAGGCATACAGGTGTCCAGGTGTCCCAGGCGTGCCATGAGCTGGGGACCTACTGGGGAAGAAAAACACTGTGCCCAGGTCACTAAAACATCATCGACCATCTTCCAGAGATCTGACTTTGTGCTGTGGGTCTCAGCATCCCCAGGACAGAAGAGAACACTGAATCAATCAAGAGCCAAGAAACCCAGGAAGACGCCAATCCCTAGCCATGTGACCTTGGACAAGAACAGTCCCTTTCAGTGTCCTGCTCTGTCAAAAGAGAGACTCTTCAGCTAATAATGTTTTACTCCACAGGAAGCTGTAAGAAATAGAAGTTTGGTTGAGAAACAGATTAAAACAATGTCTAGGGCCAGGGATTCAGCTCAGTGGTTCTACCGCCTGCCTCACAAGCCTAAAGACAGGAGTTCGATCCCCGGTACAAAAAAAAAAAAAAGGCAGTGTCTACTTGGAAAGGCTCCCTACAGCCCCGGGCCTTGCAGTTTTGCAGTTTACTCCATCTAGACCATGCATGTCTGAATACGCACATTCACATGTGCACACACTGAATCACAGCCCTCCAGTGCGGCTTCCATTTGCTCACCAAAGGGTGATAAGATTGAAGGGCCTCAGGAAGCTGAAGTCTCTGTAGGATAAAGGCCAAGCTCCCTAGCATGGAAGAAAAAGCCCTTCATAACTGCAGTCTCATGTCACACCGCTTTATAACTAGAGCTTCTGGCTCCATCTGTCCCTCCCCAACCAAAACCCCCCTCTGATATACTACACAGCCTCGCAAATTTGCTCCTTGGCCCACTTCCTGCATCCTCCTACGGTGCCTTTTTTCTACTCTGGTTCACTCGGTAAGATTCTACTCACTCTTGAAGCTTGCTCAAGATTGGTCCCCTCGCCTTTGTCCTCTCTCCTGGTACACGTGTCTGTCCTTCCAGGGAGCTCCAGGCCTCAAGGAATTCCTCAAGTCACTGTGCCTCCCCACAGTACTTGTGTCCGCCACCTCCTAGACTGTACCCGGACACAGAATGCCCCCAGCAGGTGCTTGCTGAACTAAATTCTTTCGTTTTTATTTACTTGTCCTGATTGTATGCACAAAATGTCACAATGAACCCTCAGTGGTTGGGAGGAAAACCAGGCTCTCCTAGGGTCAAATTAGCCAGCAAAGAATTGTCCAGCATAGGCCAAGGACCCATCAATCCACTGTATTTTCAACTTTTTAACAACGCCACATCAGTCTGAAAAGGGGTCCCTAAGACGGGAGACCAGGCAGACTTGTTCAGCAATTTGCCATTTTAGTCACGAAGCTGAATCCCGGGGTTAGAAGGGACCCTAGAAGCCGCTGACACCTCCCACTCAGGGCAGAACCCCTCTTTGTCCCTGCAGATGTTTGTCCAAACTCAGCAGGTCTCCGCGCACCGCAGGGTGCCCCGTCCTGTTCTTGACTGGCTGTGAGACAGCGCTCCCTCCTCTCATCCACACCGCATCCGCGCATCCGGAATTGCTTATCCTCTGGTCTCAACAAAGTCTCATTCAAACAGCAGTCTAACGTACCGAGAACAGGTACAATTCTATTGCAATTGCTTGTGAAGTTTTTAAGGATTTCTAAAAGGCAAGAAACAAAAAACCATAGACAACTTCTTATCTTTTTTCCCCTATATTTTTCTTTTGATCAGTGCAGAGGCTCCCAGGATCATCTTCATTGGGCCATTCTTAACCCAGCCGGCAAACAGGCCAAAGTCTCCCTCCACAGTGCCTCACCCTGTCTTATTACAGATATCTTAGCCCCTCTACTGGTGTTGTTGTTGTTATTTTGAGACAAGGTCTTCCTATATAATTTAGGCTGGCCCTGAACTCACAGTGATCCTCCTGCCTCAGCCTCCTAAATGCTGGGATTATAGGTGTATGCCACCATACCTGGCCTCTCTAGCTTTTGAATTTTCTGTTGTTTCCTCTTTTACCCCAATCTCCCAACTCTTCTCTACAAAAGAAGTCCCAGGAACATCTTTGGGATGGAAACACATAATTCTTTTACTCATATTCTACAGCATGTTGGTGAAAACAAAAGTGTCCGTGCGACAGGAAGCCATCAGATTTTACAGAATTCTTTTCTTCTCCAGTTTACAGAGCCCCCGCACCGTGGCTTCAGCTGACCCTCCACTGGCCAGTGCCCAGAGCTTCTGGTCACCCTCCTTTCATTCTACTGGTGGGTAATTTCCACCGTCTTCTTAAAAAGAAATACACAAAACTGAACACAAGAATCCAAGTGTGGTTTCACACAACACTAAGCAAGTGGAACTACAGTGAGGATGAAACTTTTGAATGAAATTGAAGAATGCATAACTGTGACAGCATTTTCATAAAAAACAATACGGTATCTGAAATGAACAGACATTTCTCAAACAAAGATATGGAAGTAGCAAATAAATATATGAAAAAATATTCCACATCACTGGTCACTCGAGAGATGCAGATGAAAACAACACAGATTCCACCTCACCCCAAAAAGAATGGCTGCTATCAAGAAATCAACCAATGGCCAATGTTGGCAGGGTTGTGGAGAGAAAGGAACCCTTCTCACTGTTGGTGGGAGTGCAGACTGGTGCAACCACTGTGGAAATCAATATGGAGATACCTCAAAGAGCTGGGACTAGAGGCTCTATTTGACCCAGCCATAGCTCTGCTGGGTATCTTTCCAAAAGAATCACACCACAGTGATATATGCACAGCCATGTTTATAGTAGCATAGCTTGTAATAGCTAAACTTGGGAACAGCCCAGTTGTCCATCAGTTGGAGACTAGCTAAAGAAGATGTGGTTTTTCTATAAAATGGAGTACTACTCTGCCATAAAGAATGAGAAACTAGGGGTTGGGGATTTAGCTCAGTGGTTTGGTGGCCTGCCTTGCAAGCGCAAGGACCTGAGTTCAATCCCGGATACCAAAAACAAAAAAAAAGAATGAGAAACTAAAGTCATTCGCAGGAAAATGAAAGCATACTGAGGCTATACTCTTAAGTGAAATAAATAAGTCACACGTGTAAATACCCAATAGTTTCTCTGGTATGAAAAACTAAAAGTGTAGATACGATCCAAATTGTATATCAGATAATGTGAAATAGGAAGAAAGGGGCTAAATGTATAGGGGAAGTGGGAAGGGTAGGGGAAAGGAAATAAGGAAAAAGAAAACTATAAGAAAAGCAAAAACAGAAACAAAGTCTTTGTAAATAGGCGAGGGTGGAGGGGGTGAAGGGAGGGCAGGGGTGTGGGGAAAAAATGAGAACCAAGACCTGTCATGTAAAGGTACAAGGTCCCAATGATGAATGTAACTGTACTGTATGCCTAAAACATACCAATAAACTCAATGAAAAAAAAATATGGCCCAATTCAAAACTGGACGCTAATTCTCAGAGAGGCCACCACACCACACATAGGTATGTTCCAACTGACGTGCCAAAGGACATGCCCCCCCCTCACGAAAGTCAGGGGGAGCACTCAAAGGCAAGGCACCTTGTCGTGTGGTTGAGGGGGCCCTTAGGGTATTCCTACCCTGCCCGCCAACAAGCATGCCCTCACCAACATACATGACTGTCCCAGGTCACTGAAAGGCATCCAAAGCAATTGTTGAATTGTAACTATGTCAACAGGAAGCTGAAACCCTCAGAAAGTGTTGATAATTAGTGTCTTAGCTCATTATTAAGATTTTATCAGCTACCACTAAAGGAAGTAAGAACTGAATTTACCATAGTTGAAATTTATTTATGTTCTGGGACCCATAAAATGAGAGCAGAGTAATGAGGGAAATAGAGACTACTTCCGAAGAACATAACAGACGCCCGGGATGGCGCTGGCCAAAGTCAGACCCGGGCCACTGAGTTCATGGGATGTGCACAGTCTCGGCAGGACCACAAGAAAGGATCTGGGAAAATACCAAGGTCTGGCTGCTTCCTGTGAAGTGAACAGCAAGAGTGCCCTCTAGTGGACGAACAAGTCCTTCAGGTGGGCCGATGGTGGAGTTAAATTTCCCTTTACCTTTCTCAGTCATTCAACAAACACTGGTTGAATTCCCACTCAGTAATAAACGCCATGATGAATGCTGGGGAGACGTGTGAATATGACAGGATCATTGTGGGTGTGAGTGTGTGTGTGTGTGTGCGTGCGTGTGTGTGTGTGTGTGTGTGTGTGTGTGTGTGTGTGTGTGTTGAGGGCAGTGTGTACAAAGGCAAAGGTGGTGGTCAGGAAGGTCTTCCCCACACAGATGGCCGTCACTCATGCTAGTGTGTGCGTGTGTGTGTGTGTGTGTGTGTGTGTGTGTGTGTGTGTGTGTGTTGAGGGCAGTGTGTACAAAGGCAAAGGTGGTGGTCAGGAAGGTCTTCCCCACACAGATGGCCGTCACTCATGCTAGAGCCCTGTTCACCACATAGGCAAGGGGACGGAAATGCCAGGCAGAACAGCACACGTGAGAAGTTCTGCCCTATCAGAGAGAGGAGGTGAGGGTCACGGTCAGAAAAGGAGCTGGAGAAAGTTAGATAGGTGAGATCATAAAGAGTTTGGCCCTCTTCTTAAGATAATGGGAAAACAGAGAGGCATTTGTCTATTTTACAGATGTATAAAAAGATTACCCTGGCAAAGGGAACAGAAATTCAACTTTAGCAAAAGAAAACAGGTAACACGCAGAAAACAAGAACTTTAAAGTAGGGTCAGGATGAAGGAACAGCAAGGAGGAAGAGACGTGAGGGAAAGTGGGTCAGCAGGACTCAGTTTCAGGTTGGGGAGGGCGTCCGCCAGTTCCCAGCTCCAGGCTGCCCTGGCTGGCGTGGTGGCGAAGTCATTCATCCGACCAGGAATAATCAAGGAGCAGATGAGGGGAAAGGGTGGGGAGCTCAGTTGTGAGCATATAGAATTAGATGTGCCTGTAAGACAAGCAAGAGGCAATTCTGGGAGGTAATTGGTAATTGACTGTTTAGTCTAAAGCTCTGGGAGCTGATCTGGGGGCTGGCAGTAATCTATGGCATTGGAGGGGAAAAGATCTCTCAAGGTAGCCGTCAACATGATGAGAGAAAGAGCCAAGGCAGACCATTAAGGAAAGTTAATTTTTTAAGAGGGAATCAGAGAAAGTGCAATTCTCCATGGACACTAAGAAGAAAGACTCGGGGGGTAAAAGAAGCAGAAAGAGCTGAAGCCAGGAAAGAGAAAGATTCAAGAAGAGTGCGATCAACCTTGTCAAACTGATACCAAGACAAACCAAGTCTTGCAGTGAGTTAAACAGTAAATGAAGAGGGGAGAGGAGGGAGAAATTAAGATGTGCTGTACTTGTACCAACTCCCACTGTGAATGTAATCACTATGTACTGCAACCATGATACAGCAGCAGGATGGGGCAAGGGAACACGTTAAACACAGGACATAACTTATAAGGTTACTTTATGATAATTACCCAGAGTCAAATGCAAAGGACTGCAAGAGATTAACCACACACTAGAAGCCCAAGACATTCAACTGACGGCCTAGAGCCCAGCAATTTCCCACACAGGTCCAGCGAAAGGCTTAGGGTCCAAGGCAGAGTCCAGCCAGGGGCCTACAGCCCACCGCAATGTCTCAAGCTTGTCCGTATTGAGGATCTGCACCTGCAAGGCCCGAAGGCCAGTGGTGGAAGCCAGAAAAACCTATGCTGGTGAGATGAAGGATTTGTGCCACCAAGCGGAGGGATCTACAATGAAGCTCACGGTAAAGGTCAGAGCTCCCCTGATGAAAGCAGCAGCCATTCCCAGTGACAGTGAGGTCCTGAGCTCCTCCACCAATGAGAACAGCCTAGTTTGCATCAGGAAAACCATCCGCAGCAAGCTTCTCCTAGAAAATCAACAGACCAAGATCTTCCCCTCTACCTTGCTTTTTATGTCTGTTGGTAACAATCTTCAGGTAGATCCTTCACACCCAAACCAAGCTGATTCAGTTCAGCTGGGGGCTACAAGTTAACCATTAGTCAACTCACTACAAACCATATACTAATAAAGGTAAATTTTTTGAAAAATAAATATCAAGATGACATAGATTAGAGAGGGTGGTCTGCCAGACAATGGCTCTGTGGTCTTTTCCATTTGAATTCTTAAATATCCGTCTTGTTTCCTTTTACAACTCAGCATCCAAAACCACCCAGGTAACCAATTTCCTAGGGTTCAACAGCCCTCACAGGACTGCAGTGACTGTGAAAAGATTCGATAAAATAATTTACCTACAGCACATACACAATTGCCTAGCGCATCACAGGCACGGAGAGCTAGCCACCTCTCCTGGGATGATAACGGGATTAGGAGAGTAAACTTAGCAGAATAGACCCATATTCGATTAATGGTATCCAGGCAACCCAGACCATGGCTTCCTTCACTCATTCAAACACGTAACCGAGGGGATTCTCAGGTCAGTAAATAATCTATATCAAGAGGGCCTTGTGTTCTAGTGGCTTTTGTGTCTGCTGGGGGTCAGAAATTGGATACAGATATATAGATTTTAGTAACTGCAATGATCCTTCCCAATATTGTAAAATGAGATTATCATTATTCCCTATCTACAGATGAGGATGTCAGACTTGTAAAATTTACATGTTGTGCTTGATGGCACACATACTTTGTCAAGAAATGAGATCTCTGTCTAAACTGTGTCCTCTCAGTGTGTCCCTTTTGAAGACTGAGGATCAGAAAGGAGCAAATATCCACGCAAACCCATCGACTGTACTGAGCACCAGCTTCCCGGAGCCAAAGGCCGCTTTATCTGAGCTCCAAAGTTAGCTTGTGCTCTCATGCTCACTGAGCTGCTCACTGCACTCAGTGCCTCCATCTCTCCATTTGGAAAATGGGACAAGCATGGTCCTGTGAGGAAATCGTTCTAAAAATCAACAAACGGTGTCATTTCAAATTAAAAAGAAGCCACCGATAGAGTTTAAAAAACAACCCGCAGAATGAGGAAAAAAAAAAATTTTACCAACAATTCCTCAGGCAAAGGACTAATATCTAGAACACATAAAGAACTCAAAAAAAAAATTAAAAGCCCCAAATAAAAGACTCAGTCAAAAATGGGCAAGAGAAATAAATAGACACTTCACAGAAGAAGTACAAATGGCCAATAAGTACATGAAGAAAGGCTTAACATTACTGGCCATTACAGGAGTGCAAATTCAAACAACACTGAGATTCTACCTTACCTCAGAAAGGATGGTCAGCATCAAGAAATCAGATAACAACAAATGCTGAAGAGGCTGAGGTGGGGGCTTCCAGACTGTTGCTGGGAATGTAATCTACTACAACCACTATGCAAATTTGTATGGAGGCTCCTCAAAAACACTGAAACTAGAAATTCTGTTTGACCCAGCTATTCCCCTTCTAGCTAGTTCCCTAGAAAGAGTTAAAGACGTCATATTACAGTGACCCATGCACACCCATGCTTATAGCAGCACGACTCACAAGAGCTAAATCTTAAGCAGCCTATATGTCCACCAACAGATGAATGGATAAAGAAAATGTGGTATTTACACACCACAGAGTACTACTCTGCCATAAAGAGAGATCAACTTGGGTTATTTGTAGGAAAATGGACGCACCTTGAGACCATGATGTTAAGTGGAATGAACCAACACACACGTTTAAGTATCACATGGCTTCTCTCATATGAGAAATTCAGAGTAAAAACAAAGAGCGAAATAAAAGATAGAGAATAGGAAGTAGGCAGGGAAATCTTTCTCAAAGGGGAAAAGGATCAAGAGATGGAGGAAGGGGAGAAATAGAGAATGAAAACAATGAATTAAGATGTGCCGTATACCTGTACCAACTTCCCACAAGAAATGAAAACATTTGTACTATACACATGTACTGATAAAGTAAAATAAAATGTTTAAAAAATAAAATGAGAGGATTAAAAAATGATCCTGTGCCTCCCTCTTCCTGTTGGCAAGTGGCCCTGATGAGATCATGTCTGAGGTTCCGGGATCCATTCAAGTAGGTGAAGCCAGTAAGCGGCACCGGCCAGCATGGCTTGAGTAGAGGGGAGGCCAGTCCTTCCTGCTCACTTTGAGGGGACACCAACATTCAGGGGCCCCAGACCATGATCTGAAGCCAAGTGATTTATGTCACTCACTTGTGAGGGTGGAAACCAGGGTCACCTTGGGTTTGTGACATTTACCCACGACAAGCAGCAAGTAAATAAGAGGTGAGTTAAATGATAATCCTTCAAACTAAAAGGTGCTCCCCAAGTCTAAACTAAATTATTGTACGGATCTTGGGGCCTGGTTTCTTCACTCAGCCCTCACCCTTTAGCTCTTCCTCTGATTTTAACTTAGCCTTAATTCCAAGTTCTAAATCCACCCAAAGCTGCTGGGGACCTCTCTAGTGGGCACAGGGTAGAGATCGTGACACCTGAAGGCTTTCAATCTTGTATCCTCTTTCTTACCTGAGTCAAGTCCCAGTCCCTCCTTTCTTCTCTCCCGCTCTCACTGCCTGCCCTTTGTCCTCCTCCTCCCCTGCCATCCACACCTACACCCTGCTATGGTTTAGATCTAAAATGGCGCCCAGTGCCTGAGGTGTTTGGAAGGTAGTTGGATTATGACCACATTATAGCTGGTGCTGTTAGGGAGGGGGGTCTCATCAGAAAAAGGAGGTCACTGTGGGTGTGCTGTGGAAAGTTGTATCTCCATTCTTGGCTCTTCCCTGGATTGCTTCCTGGCTGCCATGACATGAGTAGCTTTACCTCTGTGATGCCTCTCTGCCAAGCTGTCCTGTCTTGGAGCCAGCAGACTATGTACTGAAACCTCTACAAACCAGAAGCCAAAATAAACCTCTCTTCCTTTAAGTTGTGGGTGTCAGGATTCTGTCTTACTGACAAGAAAGTGACTTAGACACACACACACACACACACACACACACACACACACACACACACACACTTCTAGCTATTCCAAGATGTCAAGAGACCTGAACCACCCTGAAGGCATCTCACCACCTCAGCCTCCAGAAACAAAAAACACTCAGGTGCCTGGAATATTCTGTGACCACCTCTTCCCCACACACCCCAGCCCCACGACTACCTGTTCCTGAAAGCCCACTTCCACTGAAGGCCTTCTTAGATGACTTAGATAACAACAGTTTCCCCTGCCCTATCCTGCCTCAGTCTGTCTTTAGGCTGTTCCTGCAAGCTACTTCCTTACCTCAATCATTCACTCATCACTTTTTCTAACCTCCAAAATACATTCAACTCCTTCGTGTAACTCACATTTATTCTCTGCCGTGAGGGAAGCTCTGGGATGCCTGCCCTGGTCCTGTGCCCCACACTCCTGTCAGCAGCCCCGGAGAGCGGGGCCCAGTGACAGAACCAGACAGGCATTAATGACACTGCGTGACATGAAGACAGCAATGACCACAGCCAGTAAGTATGGCCCAGCTCCTCCTATCTGCTCAGCAGTGCACAACAGTGAAGAACAGCCCTGCAGGAAGAGCAATGTCACCTCCTCACCTGGCACCACAGTTCTGTTTACAAAGCTCTCTCAGACATTGGCATTTGATCTCTGTCGCTAGAGGACAGGCCAGTCATTGTTGCTGGCCATGTGGCGCCCTTGTTCCCATTTTTTGGGTGAGGAAATGCAGGCTTGGAAATGTCGCTTGCTGAAGGTCACACGGCACAGGGTTCCAGAGCGGGGGGGAGGGGCTATAGACTGCAGTCCCAGGCCCCAGGGAAGCAAGACACGCCCACCCCCAGCTTAGACCTCTATGGGCAGTGACCCAAACTGCAGGTGGCTGGTGCCAAAAGGACACGTGGGAAAGGCATTCCAAGAGCATTCCAAGAAGGGTGAGCCCCATCAGAGCCTCAGAGAAGGCAGAAAGCAAACTCTGCTCAGAAATCGCCTTTGGGACACACAGAGTTGCCACCTCCAGACCAAGGCCTTCTGCTCTTGGACAGCATTAATGTTCTTCAAATAATTATCTTCCGGACACTAGGGTTAGGAAACAATTTTACTATAAAATGACATTGATACCCTTGAAGGAAACCGAAATTAGCACTTAGTACTGCCATGACCTGAATGGACTCTCCAGGAAGCGGGGGCTGTGCTTTCCTTGCTGGTCCCTCCCTGTCCCCTCACTGAGCACCCTCCACAGCCCTGCCGCCTGCTCCACACTCACAGGACTTCGGTGTCACGACCAAGTTTGCAAACACATGTACACTGAGATACGTGTGTGCATGTGCTGGGCACATCCCATGACCCCCCAACGCTCCAGGCCACTGACAGAGCGGCTGGGAAACGTAGATTCTATTTGTGTGAGACCGAGGCTCAGCACCATGTCCTCTTGTCATGGAGTCTGTTGAACTATTTATGGACCCAAGAGCCCAGAAAACACAGACACAGACTGGCCCTGGGGATAGGGACAGCACGTGGAGATTGGCTCCAGAGGTGCAGCAGCCCACGGGCCCTGGCTAGTGCACACCGGCTTATGTCCCTCTCGGTTTTCCACCCTTACCATAGTGTGACTTCCTCCAGTGCTTTTCCTGCCTGTCTCGCCACTGGATGACTGCCTGGGCCTTTCTACACTGCCTTGTGTCTACCACGCGGGCCATCCTCCCTCCCACGTTAGGACTTCCAGCTTACTCTCCTGCTGACATCCCCTCCTCTCAGCATTTTCTGGGTCAGAAATGTAAGGGGGGATCTCCCCCTGCCAGGCTCATCTTTTCAAACAAGCCACATCACCCCATGGGCCTGCAGATCAGCTTCACCTGGGTCAGATGCTCCATCCCGTTAGAAGACAGCCCTGTGAAAAACAGAAAGCCTTGGGCTGTTTTCCAGAGCCGGGAGCTGTGAGCACAAGTTAAGCAGACTGAACAATGCCAGCCTTCCTCACATTCTATCGCCTCTGCTTTCCCTGCCACAGATAGCCCTGGGCCAGGTCCTTCTACTTCACACCAGACTCTGAAATCCCCACTCAGCCGAAACCCTGCTTCCCACCCTGAGCACGGATGGGCTCATCCACTAAACTGCAAAATCTTCAGGGCCAGGAAAGACTCCATCTTTCTATGATAAAGCATTAAGTCTAACACATTGTGTGGGCCAGAAGCATAAATGAAAGAACACATTAATTAGCTTGGGGAGGATAAAAACTGACAGACTGGCCATAACTGGCTCAAACAAGATAGCCCTGTAGGTACCTGGACAAGTGCCACATGCCTGTGCTGGCTGCGTGCCCCTGCCCTGTGCCTCTCTCAGGGCACCCCTTGTGGTTAACCAAGCCCTCTGATAACCCAGACACTCAAGTCTGTAGACTGCAAGGAAAGTCTTTCTTACCTTCTACACTACACATTTATAACCCATGTAGAATTGGCCATCTAATTTGATTGCAGGAACTCAAGTCAAGCCCAGGAAAAAAGGGGTTCAGGAAGATATTACAAATAGAATGTCTAGTCAGGGGCTGGAGGGAGGTGGAAGGAGATCATTCTGGAAAGCCTGTTCCTTTTGCCACAGCCAGCTGCATGACCTTGGGCAGTCTCCCATCAACTGTGGCCATTCAGCTTATTAGTTCCTTCTGTGAAAGTCACAGGCAACGGTGCACAAACAGTAGTGCCTTTATCTTCACTGTCACCATCATAAGGCACACAGTTGTACCTTATGTGCAGCTCAGAATCCCTCAGAGTGGCACTTAAGACCTGCCACACCCAGACCTCCACATCAGAAACAGAGCGGGGAGAAATGAAGACAGCCCACAAACACTCCTGTGGTATTTAGATCATGTCTCAAACAAAGCCAAGTGGTGGTTTATTCTAAAACACAGCGTGCCTCCACTGTGGAGCCCACACCCAGGGCCACAGCTGACTTGCATTGAAGAGGAGGAGAAGATGGTGGCAAGGGCCACCTTAGTTCCAGGTGCTCTGTCTGTGTATGGTTTCACTTCTTCATCCCAGAAGCCCTGGAAGCTAGTATTATCATCTGCCATCTTTTTGCAGAGACGGAAACCAGGTAAGTGAAAGAATTAAGACTGTCACACGCAGAAAGAGGCACCTGTCCACTAGAGGTCAGCAGCGATTCTCCAGGCTGCTCTCCCATCAGCGTGGTGAGTAGGATCCCAGCTGGGTGTCTCCAGCAAGACCAGCTCTCTGTCCCTTCAGCAGCCTAACCACACCTGGACTGCTGCCACTGTTCTGGACACCCTCAAGACAGGGGTGCACAGGGGTGCCTGGGGAATCCTTAGCCACCTAACAGACTTCACAATTGTCATTCAAATGCCAGGGAGAGTGTTCTACTTTGTACTTTCTACTATAGCGCTCATCATATAAATGTTTAAATAAAAAGTACAAGGGAAAGGATGAATGGCCCTGTTCCCCAAGACGTGATACCCCCACTGACAGCAAGAGTGGCTGGTGCCCTGCAAACTGTCACCTTTGCAGGGCCTCCACATGACGCAGCCACCCACATCACACAGTGGGCTTCTGGGCCTCCTCAAATATTCCAGAGCCAAAGCCCTACTTGGAGTTGGGCATCTTGGAGTTGGAAAGTGGGCCTAGTGGTGAGGAAGGTGCAAAGTAGGAGTCTAAGAGGATGCTGGAAAAGACAGAGAAAGGAACTTGGGAGGGGCAGCAGAGGGACAGCTGTTAGCGCCTCACATCAGGCTCAGTACTCTACTCCAGATATGGCCCACTGAGTTGTGTGTTCCTGATGTTCTACAAATTCACGTTTGTTGAGCTGGTTTGTTTTTGCTTTGTACAGCAGCATCTCGTGTTTTTCAAATATGCGGAAAATAATGAAAATGACTCTAGTAATAGGGGTGACTTTTTTCCACCCAAGCTTTCCCTGAGGAGAAGATGTCTAGAACCTTCTGCAGAGTGACCCTCTAAGAAACAAGCTGAGGCTCACTGAGGACCCTGAGGGCAGGACAGCCCACTCCTCCAAGAACCTCGCAGGCTCACTGGGGCTCCCAACCTCCTCCCCTCAAGTGACCCAGGCTGAGGAAGTTTCCATCAAGACGGGACTGACTCAACCTCTCCCAAGCAAACCAGACACCAGCCACCAAACTGCCAGCACAAGAGTTTCCATAATGAGAAGCTTCCAAGAAAGCCCCATAAAACCTTTACTGTAAATTCAATAAACTGGGTTTCAAACATGATGGCTGAGCTGGGAAACCTGGAGCCATACCGCCCCCTCCACCCATCTCTGCCATCCCCACACACAGAAGTGGGCCACCCAGCTGGACAGGAAGGCAGCCCCACCCTTCTGCAGTGCCAGGTCCTCACTGCTCCCCAAGTCAGTCCTCCATGCTCCCTCGACACCACCAGCACCTCCTGGACATCTGGCCAGGCACACTGGCAGCCATGGTGGTAGAACCTGAGATGCTGCTTGGCCATTCCCAGGATGGAAAGCCAAGCCCTTGGACCTCTCAAGACCACCAGGTGTCAAGGACTCGGGAACACCAGCCTCCTAAGACCAGAAAAAGGAAATGCACCCCCTACATCACTAGGTTCAGACCCAGGAGACTGAGTCACTGTATGTCCCCGTCCTGGTCAACTAAAAACCTTTACAGCCCATCATGCCTAGGTCACATACCCTGATCCATACCCCACATGATTCACCCTTGACCCCAACACTTCTACTTGAATTTGTCATACACATGAATTCCACCCCACCCCCCTTCCAGTCTCTTGCCCAAATCCCAGCCTCCCTTTGTCCTTTCAGTGCTGAGCCTGCAGGAACCAAAGGCCTTGGGCTTCCAGACCCTGTAGTCAGCTCTCTCTCTCTCCACCAGGGCAAAGTGGGGATCAGGAAAGATACAGCAGACAGTGATCTGGATAACCAAGTTGAATTGATTTGGGAGGAGGAGATGGTAACCCTGGCAGAGGCTAGGAAATCTGGATTGATCAGAAAGCACAGACCCTCAACACTCTGGATGAGAAAGGGTTTAGATGTCGGAGGTCAGCCAACTCAGCACTTCCATGGTGCAGATGAGGAAACTGAGGCACAGAGCCCTGAAGTGGCTTGCCCAAAGTTACTTATTCACTCTTTCATACAATCAGTAAGACAACTATGGGCCAGACTCAGTGCCACTGAAGGACAGGCCTCCTGACTGCAGACTCGTGCTAACTGCCCAGCACTCCCTGTTTCTGAATGATGCAGCAGGGACCCATGGGACACCCAAGTTGCAAGGCTGTGGGCCATGCCCCGGGCTAGCAGTGAGGAAATTGGACTTGCAGGAGCCAAGGTCATGACCCTAGGCAGAAAGCTTCTCTCCTTGAACCACCAGCCTCCTCCTTTGTACAATAAGCCAAATAATACCCACCTGTTATACTTCAATGCCTCGTTTGCTGCAAATATCAAATGGGAGCATGTATAAAACCATGAATCACTACCTGTGAGAGGAGGAGAGGGGGAAGGGTGCAAGAGAAGTTAGAGCTCAGCAACTCCAGCATGCCTGAGGAAACAGACACGCACTCCAGGTCTCCACTGAGCACCTGCAAAATCAGCCCAGGTATCCTGACTCATGCCCTGCTGGATCCCTGGCTTGTGAAGGAGCCTCCCAGGAGGCTGCAACGCCCAGCACACCCTGAGCACCTGACCTCTTCCCAGAGTGGGCAGGAAGTAGAAGGCGGGTGCACAGCTCCTGCCAGTGATAGGGTTTCACATTCCTTCCAGCGTCCTTCAGCTGCACTCCTGTCATGGAGACTTCCCACCCCCGCTCACTGCAGACGCTTGGGTTGTAGATATTTTCCACATTTTTTAAGCTGATCTTTTTTTTGGGGGGGGGAACTATTTTTCCTACAGCCTTGAACAAAGAACAAACCAGCCAGCGCTTGCAGTTGGAGAGTCCAGAGGGCAGCCAGGCATTTGCCCGAGGCTTGGGGGGCACCAGCCTGCCTGTACTTTTCCATGAATAGGAGGGACGGGTACCAGCAGATCTGCTTCCCCGGGAACACTGCCTGGTGGCCTGGCATCCTGAGAATTTTTTCCAGCCAACTCTGGGGCAGTTATTCCAACCTGGCCCAGCTGCGAAAGAGGCCTGCTGGGTGTGCGAGGATTTAGACTCAGCCCTGATCTTAAAGCGCTCGTGGTCCTGTTGTCCCCTAAGCCTGCTTTCTCCCTTGGATGGACCTGCGCGTTAGTTCTTCAGCCTGGGTTTCTGGGGCGTGGCGCTCTGCTCGCCAAGCACCTCCCATTATGCGTCCTAAATACCCTGAGCTTGGGGCAGCTGCTCTCACCTACAACCTTGATCGTCTTTCAGCCCAGGTGAATCAAGGGGCAGATAGAAATTCTGCCTCGTTAGAGGAGACGCAGGCTGCGGGAAGGGGCTATTAAACATGTGGAATCCGGATCTGGAACACTTAGGTCCGAGTGACTTTGGTATTTTCTAGCTGCTACCTCTCTCAGCTTTGGTTTCCTGATCAGTAAAAGGAATCGTGCTTACCTCAGAGGACAGGAGGCAGGGATCCTTCAAAGGATGCATCTACAAAACACTGGTGGCTGTGCCCGATCCAAAGTTGCCCCTTGCAGTCACTATAAAGAGCTTCTTCCTGGCTTGGGCTGAGGTTTACGACCTGGCCGTTTCCTCATCCGGGTTATGACCTGTGAAGGCTGAGGGGCAGTGAGCCCTGAGAAGCCTGTGGAACAGCGCGGAGGGCCATTCCTCCACTGCCACACCTGGACTAGCCGCGCAGGGAAGGAGAGAGGCTGGCGCAGGTCTGTCCCCTGGAGAACTGGGAGAAGTCGGAATCTCCAGAGAACCAACGCGTGGCCCAAAGACCACCCCGGTGACCATAAACCCCTGCCCCAGACTCAGGCCGTTTTCCTGCTGGACTCCTTCCCCGGAACCCATCCCTTCACCCTGCCAACTTCGGTCCCTTCCTACCCGGGCTTGGAACTGAACTGTCACTTGATGCTATATTTTTCTGAAGCACTAGTTGATAGAATAATACCTACAGGATGATCATTCCAAATACCAGCGTTTACAAACGATTGGCAAGACTATGTTCCAAGGTTAACAGGGATATCTGTTGCCAGCTCCAGCGCTGCCCATGCCCTTGCTCTCCCAGTATCTTATTGCTTTCCTTTGGAGCATTTACCAGAAGTTATGACCCACACGTTTACATGTCCGCTAACTTTGCCCCGTGCTTGACTCGCCACCAGGCCCGCATAAGCTTCCTGAGGGCTGGGATCGCGGTGGCTTTCCCCAGCTGCGCATACCCTGGGCTTAGCAAAACCTAGCACACACTTGGTGTTTGACTGATGTTGACTGAAAGCGTGAATAAAGCGAATAAGTGAAGGTGTACATTCGGGCATCTCCGCTGGATGTCACATATTTACTCTTCTATTTAAAAACTCATCAACACTGAGGAGTTGACCTCTAATCTTCATGTGCGTTGAAGCAGAGAAGTCATTCTTTAGCCAGGAGTGTGTGCGCGCGCGCGCGCGCGTGTGTGTGTGTGTGTGTGTGTGTGTGTCCTCCTTCACTTCTGATAGCCAGTGACAGAAAAGCAGCTAGGCCAAAATAGAACCTATTGGCAGTCTGCCAGAGTCACGCACCGAGGAAAGGCAAGGGCACCACCGGACTCCAAAGCCCCCACCTCCCGCCTCTGCTTCTCTCTGCCTGTGGCTTCATTCTCTTCTGCAGGCTGCAGCTCCTCAGGACTTTTTACTTCCACTGCCAGAGAGAGAATGAGTCTCTTTGTTCAATGCCAGCTTGGAAAAATTTTAATAACCATCTGAGTTGCTCAGATGGCCACCCCCAAAGTCAGAGAAGCAAGATATTCTCTGATAATAGCAAACAAGGAGGCACACACGTGGCCCCTGGACCCACCTCTGCTGGCCCTGGTTGGAGAAGGAAGAATAGTCATGAACCAAGCAGAGCTCCATTGCAGTCTGCTCTGGGCGGCACTAAGCTCTCTCTTATATTCAGGGCCACTCCCAGGAGTCCCCCAAAATGCTGTTGACTGTCTGACTAAAATTTAAGCTATTTTTCTCCTCTTTTATTTTCTTGGTTTATCTTTCCTTTTATGTATTTATTTGCCATTATCTGTGGTTTTTCAGGTAATATATTAAATCGTGTTATGATATACATACATGGGAATTTACCCAGGGTGGGGCCCCAGTGCACAATTCTGGAAATTCCACTGGCACTGGATCACCGTGCGCATGGAGTTGTTTGAAGTTCAGTAATACTGGATACCCCTGCTTACCGCTCATCCCAAAGCTAGACCACTAATCAAAGCACACATGTGCCACTTCCCATTCCACCATTCCACCCCGTCTCTCCTAAAGAGCTAACTACAAGCTCTGTTTTAAGTGTCTCTGCATTTTGATTGGGCTGTTTCATCCATTTACATTTCATGCAGGTACTGATGAGACAAAATTTATACCTGCCATTCTGCTGTTTCCTATGTAGCATGTTTCTTGTTTCTCTCTTCTTCCATTGCTTCCTTCTTTTGTGTCAGGTAGATACCTTCAAGCATTCCTTTTTAATTTTTAATAACTTTATTTTTATTTTCTTAGTAATTGCCTTGAGGATTTTAATTAACAGAAAAACAATCTAGTTTGCATTAATAACAGTTTAATTTCAATAGCATAAAATTTTGCTCCCCTAACCCTTCGTTTACCCCCTCCTCCTTTGTGTTATTATTGTCATATAAATTACATCTTTGAGAAGCCTAAACCCATAAGCACAGATTGCTTCAGAAGTTTTCCTTTAAATCAGATAAGAAAACAGTTAAAACAGAGATGCATTTTTTTATATTTGCTCATGTAGTTCCATTAACGATGCACTTTATTTCTTCATATGAAGTCAAGATACTGGAATCTACCATTTAATTTCAGCTGGGAAGACCTCCTGTTAATAATTCCTGTAGGAAAATTCTCCTAGTGGGTGATTTTCTCATGAACTTACTCTTTATCTTGGTAATCTTTTAATTTCTCCTTTATCTTTGAAAGATAAGTCTGCTTGATAATATAAAACTCCAGGTTGACAATCTTATTCTTTCAGGACTTTGCCATTTCACTGCTTTCTGACATCAGTGATTTCCGATGCTAAGTCAGGTGTTAATTTATAGGGGAACTTTTGTATACGACGAACTGCTTCTCTGTCGATGGTTTTGATATTCTGTCTTTGTCTTTAACTTTTAGAGATTCCATTATGATGTGTATAGATCTTTTTAAATTTATCCTACCTGGGATTTTTTGTCTCTCAGATAGACAAATTAATATTTTTCATCAATTATTTTCATCAAAAATTATTACTCATTATTTTTCCTTTTTTTCACTCCTTCCTCTCCCTCTTTGTCATTACACATATGTTAGTATACTTTATGGAGATACCCAAATCTCTGAGGTTCTGTTCTTTTCTTAATTCATTTTTTCTTTATGTTCTTTGGACTAGATGATCTCAATTGATTCATCATCAAGTTGGGTGATATTTCCTTCTGCCAACTCAAATCTGTCTATTTTCATTTCTGTTACTATAATTTTCTACTCCAGGTTTTCTATTTGGTTTATGTTTATAATTCATCTCCCACTGATATTTTCTGTTTGTTGAGGCATTATGGTCATGTTTTTTCCTTAATTCTGTAAGCATAATGTCCTTTAATTGTTTGAATGTGAGATAGATCAATAGATAGATAGGTAGGTAGGTAGATTTAAACTCTTTGAAAAATCTTTTTCCTGAATAGGCATCCTAATATCAGGTTCCTTGTTTGTCTTCTAATTTTTGGTTGGAAATAATATAATATAGCAACTATGAAATCTGTGTTCTTCCTTCCACTCACCCTGCCCAGGTCTGTTGCTGCGGTTGCAAGTGCTGCTGTTTTGTTTCCTGGGATAATTCCATAAATTCTGTAATCTTTATCATGTACAGCCACTGATGTCTGTCTTTGGCCAGCTTAGTGATTAGCTAATACTTGGACACGGATTCTTTAAATCTCATGAAGCAATTTGCCTCCTATGCTCTGTGTGCTCTGGGACCCATTTTCACTTTACCAGCAGTTTCCAACTCCGCCTGGACCTTTACTGTCTGACGTGCTGAGCCTCAGCACCAGCCAGAGTGAGACCGGGGCCTTCTCGGGCCTTTCCTGGGTGTCTGCATGTCCCCACCCACGGGCATGACCATCTAGATGCGTGAGGACGTACTGGTGTTTTACAGAGCTCCTGAGGACATCTCTCTCTCTTCAAATTTTTCTTTTAAGTTTTTGGCCAATCCCTTGCCTGAAGTGGCATCACTGCCTCAAGTAACTTGAAGTCGAACAACTACAGTGTGTTGTTTTTTGGGAAATGCCCTAGGAATGGGGCATTCCTAACTGAACAAACTCTGAGTTGGGCAAATTAAAAGCATCCCTGTAGACAGGGCTTTTCTGAAGGTTCAGATAGTGACGTTCCCATCGGAATAGGGCTTTTGAGTGCTCCAACCCCATTATGCCCCTTCTGGGGGTTGCTAGACCATTGGTTTCCACAGTCACTTGATTCTAAGGCCATTGGTTTTCAAAGCTACCACACACCCGGAGCACAGGGAATGGGAAGGGAGCAAATGAAAATGTTACAAAGCTTACTTTTCTTAGCAAGATTCAGCCATTTTTCTTGAATAAACACTCCTCAAATTGTTACAAGCCTTTGGCTAATTTCCACAGTCTTGAAAACTTTGAACTGTGTTCCACCTCTGGTTACTTTTCTAAAGGAATGGACTGTTAAAGTTGCTCTTACTCTGCCATTCCAAAGTTCTTCTCCCCTTGTAAGGATGTAAAAGCCATGTCTTACAAATCCTCTCTGTTTTAAAATAGAACTTAAAATACGAAGGTAATTATCCTAGGGCCTGACAAAAACCCAAGGTAGAGAAGATGTCACCTCAAAGATCATTGTGAATATGGCTTCTGATTAATGGAATAGCTTATAAATTGATACAGACTATAGAGATGCCTGCACACCCGTGTTTACTGCAACAGAATTCACAGTAGCCAAATATAGGACCAACTTAGGTGCCCATCGACAGATGAATGGATAAGAAAACTGTAAAGTACAGAGACAGAGGGGGAAAGGGAGAGAGGGAGAGGAATATTATTCAACTGTAAAGAAGAATGAAATTTTTTTCATTGGCAGAAAAATGGGTGGAACTGGAGATGCTAAGCAAAATAAACCAGGCTTGAAAAGACAAGTATTACAAGCCCTGCATAATATGTGAAATCTAAAAAAGATGGCATGAAAGTAGAAGAGAGACTATTATTAAACAAAAGGAAGGAAATCTATTATTAAGCAAAAGGAAGGGAATAAAGGGGAGAGGGTACAAGGGAAGTTAATAAGAATATGGATGTGGTAGAAATATACTATACAAAAAAATATATATACATATTGACACCTAATATTCTGTAAATTTAATAGGTACTAATAATAAAAGAAGGAAAACACTGAAGAGAGAGAGTTGGATAGATTCATATGTCCATCCTCAGGAGCTTTGGGACTAGAAGCCTGGTCTCCAAACTTATGAAACAGCCATGCCTTTGAAAAAGACTCCTGGAAGCAAGACAACTGTGATTGTCTCTTCTGGTGCAATCTTGTGTGCTAACCTCAACAGTAACACTTTTACTCATACAAAATGTTGTACCCAACCACTATAGTGGTGGAATGCTGTGTTAGTTTACTTTTCTCTCATTGCTAAGACAAAATATCAAAGTTAGAGGGAAAGGGGTTTATCTGACCTACAGTTCATAGAGGTTTCAGTCCATAATCGAATGGCTCCAAGACAGGAATGGCAAACAGGCACAGCAGAAGAGAAACAAAATGGCACATACTCCGTAACAAAGGCATCAAGAGGGCCTTAACAGTGTCTCTCCTCCCCTTTTATCTTATCCAGACTACTTAGAGTGGGTAGCACTCACGCCTTTAATCCCAGTGCCCTTAAACCTAGCACTGCATCATGAGTCAATTCCAGCTTCACACACTCTAGATCCAGCCTATGTCCACGTGAGGCTTTGGGGGGACATCTAGACCCGACCCATAACAGATACCGAAGTTCAGACTCTTTAACAATCTTTTCTAGATTTGTTTGCATGCTGTCTTTGCGGTGTTTTGTTTCCGAAGTTCAATGCTGCGCTTGTAGTACTGAAAGATTTTAGTTTTAAATAAAAATGTGTATTTTAATTAAAACAAACAAGAAACACCAGGAGCTGAGAGAGAAGAACCCAGAGGCACAGAGGAAGAATTCAGGGAGAACTGAGCTAAATCATAAGTGACAACATGAACCCAGATATATTTCAGAATTGCCGTGGACCAGTGACTAGTATATGTGTTCTCTTTTACTCTTTATGAACTGAAAGGTCTGTAGCGAATACCCAACCACCATTCCGTGGGTGGGGTGGGAGGGGGCAGAAGGAAATTTCTGCCCTTTGATTAGAGTTCTTCAGATCAAGAGAAACCTATTCAAATGTTCCTTGAGAATCTCAGCTGAGTAGCCTCATGAACACCTAGATCTGGATTTAAATTACAAGACTGAGACTTCAAGCTGACACCATAATGGGAGAAGCCTTGGGAATCTTAGAGGAGCGAAGACTGTGCCTTGCATGTGGGAGGAATGTGAATTGTTGTGTCCAGGGGGTGGATTGTGGCGGGTTGCATTTTTCAAAACAGTCGCAACAATGTCTAACTCGAACATATGCTGAAACAATATGCTTTCAAACTCTTAACCCTTTTGCACTTTTGGTTTGCTAAGTTATTTTTTTCTGTTTTGAACATCCCTGCCATGAATATTCATGTACTTCTCCACTAGTATGCATGTAAAAGGCTGTCTTTGGGGTATGTAGAAAAAGACAGAATTGCTGCCCACATTTACAAGACAATGGCAAATTGTTCTTTAAAGGGGTTATGTTAAGTCACATTCCTTTCACCAAGGTGTAAGAAATCTGGTTGCTGTCTCACCTCTGGGATTTCACACTGACTGTACTGGGAATGCTCACCCCTAGCTATCTGCATATTTTATTCCCTCATTTCTTTCCAGTCTTTCTCAAATGCCACCTTCTCAACAGGAGGTACCTTGACTATTCCATTTAAATTGAAAATTATTCCATCTTCACTTTGAACTGTCTTTACCCACATCTATGTTCTGCTTTCTAGCATAGTGTATAATTTATTTAAAACTTGCAGTAATTGCTGATTATCTATCTTCTCCCAGAAGTGAAGCCACTGCAAGAACTAGTATGTTTGTCCTGTTTGTTCACTGCTAGATCCTGTGCACCTAAAAGCATATCTGGTGCAAAGTCAGACCCAATTTTCACTGAGAAATAAACAAATGTCTATAACAGACTAATTTTTGCCCTTTGAGCAAATATATGTCATTTACCGTTGCCTTAATAGACTTTTGATGATTAAAGAGGTTAGCCTTCACATGTACTTCTCTTTCTGGGAAGCCCTGGCTCATGTCTTCTCTCGTTATCAAGTTACAGGAGTTCTATATGTATAATATAAACTCATCTTTTGCAAGCCCTGTGCATCCCAAATAGCTTCTTCCAGTATGCCTCTTGTCAGTAAGATATCTAATGAACAGAATTTTTAAATTTTAACATAATTAATGGCATGGTAAATATTTGGCATCTTGTTTAAGAATAAACTATTCTGCTCTTGCCACTAAATCTGATTTGAAGTGCTCAGACTTTGCCCCTGCGAACATTCCCCTCTGACTCTTTCTGATGCCTCTGCTGAGAATGGAAGCGATGGCCTGTCACTGCTGCCAGAGTGGCTTCCTGTTTGTCTCAGGATGCATCTCCACTCCCAGGAAGGTCACCAGGGCTGAGCACTGGACCGAGAGCCCAAAGGCCTTGCCCTGGCTGTATTCATGCCTTAATTAGCCTCCAGACTCCACTCACATCCTTTGCCATCTGTGTAACACAGGAGTTACCCCTTGTGTTCTGAGATGAGGCATGAGCCAAGAAATCGAGAGACTATCAGGTAGCCAGCAGTGTCCAGGCCCTTCCCCTCCCCTACGCCTCATGCCACAGAAGGGGAAAACTGCGCCTCTGTGTCCGGCACAGTGACAGGAGACACACAGAGGAAACCTACTTAGCTCCGGCTAAATCCCTGCACAGCTATCCCCAGGCTAGAGATTTGAAGGAATTTCCTCTCCAGGTTTCCTGCTGCTCAAAGGCTGATGCCATTTCAGGAAGGTGGTCGTGGGAGCAGGCAGATAGCACCAGGACACCTGTCCTTCAGGCCCTGATGGGACCCAAATGTTCAGAACTTGCCAAGCTCCTTGAGCCCTAGCTGGAGACTACACACCCAGCAGAGCACCTGAGGTGTGACAGTGGGAGGGGACACAAGCCCTACCTCCAAGAAGCTCCCAGTCTGACAAGAAATTTTGACTGTGATTCTCCTACAGGGTAGGGCAAGGTCCCTGCTGTCAGGCCAGTAACCTCCCCTAGAAAGTTCAGAAAGCTCCCGAGCTAAGGCCAGAATAGTGCTGCCAGATTTTTATAACTAAAAATACAGGATACCTAGTTAAATTTGAATTTTGGATGAATCACTGTTTAGGGTAAGTATGTTTCATGCAATATTTGTGATATACCGAAACTAACAAAAAACAGAGTCCTTGTCTCTGTGAAATTCAAATTTAAATGAACATCTTAAATTGTATCTACAAGAGAGTAGCCGCAAAACCCAAAACTAAATCCATGTATTTGGCAACCTGAGAGCAAGTATTAAAGGAAAAGCCACAACAAATTAGCATGCTCCAGAGGACAGGAATTAAAAGGGACTCAGAGTTTGCAGATGCCGCTGGGCCTGGCGGTGCCCACAGACACAAGCAGTCCAGGCTCTGACCCGTCACCTGCATGGCAGACAGAGTGGCCCAGGGGCTTGGGAGTCATGTACATCCACTCAGGCCTGAGCAGAGGCAGGGCGGATGGGGAGATGGAGCATCTCCAGCAGCACATGCAGGAGAAGCAGGGCCAAGAGTCAAGCCAATGCAGAGAAAGGCACACAGAGCACTGTGTGCTTCCAAACTAGAGTGGTGGGAAGTCTTCCAGGTTGCCAGAAAGATACGGCTCTACAGTGCTGGTGAGCTGGAAACCTGAGCACCAGGGAATCTAGAAAGCAGGAAACAACGGCCATCCACAGCTGAACCAGGGAGCTGGATGACTGGGCCTCGGAACCAAGCTGCCTGTCTTGCTGGGAGCGTGGCACCAAGAGGCCCTCTGCAAGCTCTTTACCCTGCACACGCACAGACTCCTAGCACCCCTTTGGGACACTCATCCTGACTAGGCCGAAGAGTAACTTGCCACAGCGAGAGTTCTTTTCTATTACCTAACTTCTGTTCTCCATTGTGTGGCTAATTCAGAGCGCCTCCATCTAAGGGAGACCAGATCTAAGGCAGACCCTTCTGAGATGGACGAGGTGTAGCCTTCAGAGAGGCATTTTCCCGAGACAGTTTCAGCAACAGAAGCAGCAAGACAGCTCAGTCTCCACAAGCCTGAGAGCAGCCAGTGTTAACTTGTTAGCAGAATGGGGCCGAAGTCCTCTCCTCGGCTCAGGCCTTCCTCTTCCTCAGCTCTGAGGAGCAGGCCTCTGTCCTGGGGTCCTGCCACAGGAAACACTGAGATATCTGCACACCCTGGGACACCCTGAGTTCTAGTTGCTTTGAAGTGTTGAATCATGGATTTAGTTTTGGGTTTTGTGGTTACTTTTTTGTAGATACAATTTAAGATGTTCATTTAAATTTGGATTTCACAGAGACAAGGCCTCGGTTTTTTGTTAGTTTCGGTATATCACAAATATTGCACGAAGGGGGGTCAGGGTTCTCTAACAGCAGCAGCCATCGCGATTATCACTTCTTACGGAGCACTGACTGACTGTGGGCCAGGCAGTGTTAAGCGCCTCCTGCACTAACCTGTGCAATGCACCGACAACCCTGTAAAGTGAGGCCTTCGACTCTGCTTTGCAGGCGAAGACCCTGCAGCTGCAGGCATGTACCAATCTACACAGTGGACACTCGGATAGCAGAGGGCAGTGAGAGGGAATCTCATAGTGTGAATTTAATCGCTGTCCTTAAAGGGTTATTCCGAGAACACTGTGTAGGGACGGGCTTAAAATCCTAGCAAAGCTGTTGTCTGTCGGCAGGGGGCGCCAATGTTTGAGAAAAGCCGCTGGCCACAGAAACCCAGGCACCACGGGTGCAGAAGAAGACGAAAACCGACGAGAAAGAGTAGGCGAGCGATCCCTTGGGTCCCAGAACCCCAGAAAAGGATCGCAAGACTAAACTGGACTGCGAGACAGGCAGCTCAGAAACAGACTGAGTGAGCTTCGGCATCAGCATACCCAGGCCTCAGCAAATGTCCCCTGGTACACACGCCCTGCCCTCGGGACTCCTGGGGTTTCCTGTCTGTCACGACAGCCCCAAGGCAAGAACGACCTGTCTCCTCCTTCCTTCAGGGGAGCATGTGCTCCCCCAGCTCACTCCCACACCCAAGCTCAGAAAAGGCTTATGCCCGGATGCCGCAGAGAAGAAAACGAGGAGGGAGCAGCTCAGCCTCTCTGCTTCAGCTCCTTTGTGTGTTGCTTACACCATATCCAGGTTCTTTTTCTGTTATTTCAACTACTGATAGACACGGCCCAGTGTAACGTTCTCTGTCCTGAATCTAATAAGCCTCTGCTTCTTCGTTTGTGAAAAGTTCGTGTGGCACGAAATGAAGGGAAGGAGGCAAGGCCTCAGGGCACAGATTCAAACCCAGCGCTCTCTCCCCAACCGGTAAACTGTGTAAGCCTAGCACTTCCAGTCTCCTAGCCTCAGTTTCCTCCTCAATCAAATGAGGAGTCTGAGGGCGAAAAGAGAACGTTATGCTTTACCTGGAGCTTGGCCCTTGGAAGGAACTTGGTGATAACGAGTGTTTCATTTCCATGTCAAATAAAAGAAGGGCAGACAGACTAAGGTATTATGGTATTTGGGCAAGGCATAGAGATGAGCAAATATTATAATGACTTTGGGATCTCCTAAAATAATGATAAATATTT
The DNA here is from genome assembly GCF_012274545.1 of Fukomys damarensis. Taxonomy (NCBI): domain Eukaryota; kingdom Metazoa; phylum Chordata; class Mammalia; order Rodentia; family Bathyergidae; genus Fukomys; species Fukomys damarensis. The sequence goes on along the minus strand of NW_022900945.1, from coordinate 45,647,474 downwards.
CTTTGATTTTATATCCACTTAGCAACTTTCCCAGCTGCTATGACAATCATTATCTCTGCCTCCTCACCACCACTGAGTAGTACTTATTATCCTCATTTGAGAGATGAGGAAATTAAGGTTAAAAGAGAGCAAAGGAATTAACCAATGTCCACTCAGGAAGTTGGAGGAAGAACCAGGAAACAAGTTACTCTTCATGGCCCTGTTTCTGGCCTGGAAGGAGATGATAATTCTATCACGAAAGGGGCTTCAGCAGGAGAATATAATCAAGTGGTACAAAACGGACATTAGGCAAGGCTATCACAGAGGGACAGAGAAAGAAGAGCTGTAGGAAAGCATGTTAGCAAAAACTATGATGACATGGTTGACATAACCGTCAGCCACCGTGGAAATAGATGGAGCTCGGGGATTTTCCTAAGAAAGGAAGCCTTGAAAGTTGGCTTCATATTTTTTAAAGTATTCAGTCCACCAAAATATTTTGTATTCTTGCCACACACGAAGCTGTTCGGCACCAGAACACAGTCGTGGACAAAAACATAGATCCCACCCTCAGGGAGCTTATTGTCCAGCGAGGGAGACAAACAATCATCAAATAATCCATGCATCTGTATGTACAGTCCTCCCTCAGTGCCCACGAGGGATTGGTCCCAGGACCCTGTGGATATCAAAACCTACAGATGATCAAGTCCCTCATATAAAATGGTACAGCATTTACTTTCAGTCACCTCTAGAGTCCTTATAATACCCAACACAGTGTAAATACTTGTTATGCAGTGTTGTTTGGGGACTAATGAGAAGGAAATCTGTGTATGTGCAACACAGACTCTGTCTCTTCTTAAATATCTCTGATCCACAGTTGTTTGGATCATGGACGCAGGATACACGCACACTTAAGGCAGACAGTAATTACGGAGACAAGTATTATGACTGAAAAGTCCCAGGAGCATGCCTAACCTAACAATTCAGTCAAGGCTTAGGAAGGAAATGAGAGGGCCCACTCACAGAGCACTGCAGGCAGAGGGTGCATTGGGAAAATCCCCACAGGGAGCGCTGAACACCCAGTGAAGAGAAACAAGGTGAGTGAGCTTCAGAGACACAGAAACTAAGGGAGAGAGAGTATGGAAGGTAAGGCAAAGAAGACACCAAGGACCAGACCAGTCCGGGATTTGTAGGCTATGGTAGAGATTTGAGTCTTGGTCTAAAAGAATTGTGAAGACATTTGCCGTGGCCTGTATGTTTGTATCTCATCAAAATCCATATGCTGAAACCCAATCACCAGCGTGATTGCATTAGGAGATGGGGTGCTGGGGAGTGATCTGGGCCTGAGTGTGGAGCCCTTGTGAAGAGGATTAGTACTCTTCCAATGGAGGCCTCCGGGAGCTAGCTAGCTCCTTCCTCTACATGAGGATGCACCTAGGAGGCACCATCTGTGAGCCAGAATACCAGAATGCCACCAGACACCAAGTCTGTCAGCACCTTGATTTGGATTCCCAGCCTCTAGAACTGTGAGAAGTAAATGTTGCTTATAAGCTACATAGTGTGTGGTATTTTGTTGTAGAAGCCTGGATGATGTAAGATGCACTCAAGAACCTTAAGCAGGGAAAATGACTAGAAGAGGATCAAGTCAAGGGAGTACAAGATAGCTTCTTCAGGGGTCTTTGGTTATAAGCAACAGTAATAGGGTCCGGCTTACTTCCAGAAAAAAAAAAAAAAACTTATTGGAAAAAGATGTAGTATCAAAGAAAAGGCCTTAAGAAGGGCAGGGACAGCAGCAATGCCATGGGCCTGGAAGCCAGGATTAACTGGGCACCATCAGATCAAATCAGCTCCAACCACTCTCCAGCCCCATGTCGTTCTGTCAAGATTCAAATTGCCCCAACACAGACCTGACAGGCTCAGGCTGGCTCACCTGTAGGCTTCACTATGGCTGGAAGACAACACATCTAGACTGAGAACCTCTCGGTAAGGAGCTTCCAAGGGAGGAGAAGTATTCCCAAAGAAAAATCATAAAGAAGTTGAGTGATGTTCCCAAAGAGGTAAGGAGAAATTCTGGACAAAGAAAAATAACTATACAGGGGCCAGAAGTGTAGCTCAGTGGTACTGTGCTTGTCTAGCACACCAAAGGACCAGAGTTCAATCCCTAGCACTGCAAGAAAGACAAAAAAAAAAAAAAAATCTACCAGATTCTACTGCAGATTCTGCAAAGGCAGAGGGTCATCAGGGACAATGTGGATATACCTGTGGTTTGGCCCCGGAAGTAAACTATTCTGGGCAGCAGCATGTCGGGGAGGCAAGCCATATGGAGGTCTGAGAGGTGAGAAGTAGAGAAAGAAGCCAGATGGTAACTAAATGAGGTCACACATCAGATCACCCTTCCCCAGGCCTCATTCTCTGACTCATCTGCAGCTTGCAGATCAATGAAACACCATTAAATTTGCAAACCCCCAGAGTAGGAGGTGGCCCAGGAAACTGAAGAACCGTGTATTCCTTCGGTCAGTAACTATGCAAAACCTATCCATCCAAGGATGAAGGCTAACCCGGAAACATTTGCCTCACTGGGACGATGAAGGAAGGGACACAGGGCATCTACCAATGAGCTTCGGAGTCTGAAGAAGATAATGCCAGGGAAACAAGTCATGGGGGCTACAGACAGACCTAGAGGCAGGAAGCACTGAGAAGGGCCAGAACTGCTTCTGCTCTCACCCGTTGGAACAGCATGGTGG
>NW_022900945.1:45628671-45644701 GCF_012274545.1 Fukomys damarensis | reverse complement strand
AAAAAAAAAAAAAAAATCTACCAGATTCTACTGCAGATTCTGCAAAGGCAGAGGGTCATCAGGGACAATGTGGATATACCTGTGGTTTGGCCCCGGAAGTAAACTATTCTGGGCAGCAGCATGTCGGGGAGGCAAGCCATATGGAGGTCTGAGAGGTGAGAAGTAGAGAAAGAAGCCAGATGGTAACTAAATGAGGTCACACATCAGATCACCCTTCCCCAGGCCTCATTCTCTGACTCATCTGCAGCTTGCAGATCAATGAAACACCATTAAATTTGCAAACCCCCAGAGTAGGAGGTGGCCCAGGAAACTGAAGAACCGTGTATTCCTTCGGTCAGTAACTATGCAAAACCTATCCATCCAAGGATGAAGGCTAACCCGGAAACATTTGCCTCACTGGGACGATGAAGGAAGGGACACAGGGCATCTACCAATGAGCTTCGGAGTCTGAAGAAGATAATGCCAGGGAAACAAGTCATGGGGGCTACAGACAGACCTAGAGGCAGGAAGCACTGAGAAGGGCCAGAACTGCTTCTGCTCTCACCCGTTGGAACAGCATGGTGGTTTCCTTCCGGAAGAACGGGCAAACTTTGCCCAAGATATGCTAATTCCGTGCATCATTTCTCACAGGAAGAATATTGCAAATGTGGGTTGCAGTACCTTGCGAAACCCACAGGGATTCAAAGAGAGCCGACATTGCAGAAGGAGAGAAGGTGAGATTTGCAGAAGAGCTGGGCCTTGGAGAGGAGCGGTGCCGGCCTCCCGGCTGCTTGCTTTCATTGGAACAGAACTCGGGTCTCTTTGTGCTGTTCTCATGCTCTAACTTAATAATTTCATGAGTCTTATTTTCATTTGTTCTCACAGAAAACTTTTATTATATTTAGAAGAGAACTTTTTGGAGCAACAAAGTGTCATCAGCTCTAAGGGGAAAAGAGTTTCATCTAGAGATGAAACTGTGATGTATATGTGTCGAGTCTTCACAGCACCACTGGCAAAAGCCAAGAAGCCCCTGTTTCGCAGAAGGGCACTCATTTACAAACATGTCACTCCCATGAGAAGCAAGGCGAGACCTTGAGCAGGTGCAAGATTCTGTGCAGGAAAAGCTGCCCAGGTTGGTTCCTTAAAGTGAAAACTCTTGCTGCTAACGCAAACTTGTAGCTCCCTTACTGCCCCAGTTCCCCGGGTTTCTAGTTTTTCCAATTTAATCCATTTTACACCAGCTCTTGGGCTGATCTTTCCATAGATGTGCTTCTCTTTAACACTGGTGCGCCTGCCTGGTTATACTATACTGAACTCCTTCCATTTCCCCAAATTTGTAAGTGCATATTTTCTTGATGATTTTTGCAGTATCACACACTCTCCATATTATTATTTCCTGAATATTGAGTAAGTTGCCGCACCTTCTTTACTTTGTCACACCGTGAGCAATAATCATCGTTATTTAGATATTTTCAGTGTGCATTAATATACCCACTAATATTCTTTAATACATTCATCGTTTACCACCAAAAATCATCGTCTGTGTCCTCTAGTGATACTGCGCTTTGGGAAACATGTGTTAGCCCATCTCTTGAAGCCTGCCTTGGCCCACACTAAGTGCCCTACATACCCCCTACACTCTGGCAAATGTAGGCAGTGCCGCTCCACACACACGCGCCTCACGCCAGGGCTTGTCCTGCCTCCATCTGTCCCTCTCAAGTCACAGTAACCTCTCAAGACCCAGCCCTCTAAAGCCACTTGAAGCTTTCCCCAACCCACCTCCAACCTGCAGAAATCTTCCCAGAGGTTTTGCTGGACTTGGAGTACTTAGAAATTATCACAAAGGACTCAAGGCTGACCTCCTCAAAAAATCAGTTTTGCCAGACAAACTTCTCCTCTTGCAGAACATCTGTAAGTTTCCCAAGATCAGAGGTCAGGTCTAGTTATTTCACATAAGGTCCTTACATGACACTGCCCCTCGGTCTTTATTATAAAATGTAAGTCTGATTGTGTCGGGATCCTGCTCTCCACAAAGTAAAGTTCTGGTAATTCAGTAGCCATAAAGAGAAAAAAGAACTTTTACAATGTGGCACAAAATGACATTTTACACACACACACACACACACACACACACACACACACACAATCTCTGCATATACTCCATCCAGCTCCTCTGCATTCCCTCAATAGGGCTAACTATCCCCTGGGTCATCCCCCGGCAAACATTCCAATAAATACACACTCTCGCTGTCTACCAAATACCAATTCCCTCGAAACCTCTCCCAGTTCCCTAAGGCCCCTCTTATTCCCCCTACATTCCATATATTCTTTTATTGAAGCATCTGTCAGTGATCTTGTAATTTGTTCATTTGTTTAAATGACCATGACCTCCACTAGCCCATAAGCTTCTCGTGAGCAGGTGTCCTATTCAATATCCCTAACACCTAACACAGTGCCTAGCACATAGTAGGTACTCAGTTTGGTAAATGACAATGGGTAGTTACAGATGTAGGCTCTATCAGCAGACTTCCAGGATTTGAAACCAAGCATTGTCATTGTCTGTCTTGGGTTCGTTACATAATACCTGAAATGAACTTTGAACAGAGCTCTGCAAGTTACGTGCTCAGTAAACTCTATTTACATTATCCCTGTTTTTTATTAAAAAGTATCCATTTCTTCTGACCTCTCTGTGGGGTTGTGGGGTTTTTTTTGTTTGTTTGCTTTTTTGTTTTAGTTTTTTGGGTGTTCGCTTGTTTTGGCCTCTCATGACTACTGTTAATGATCTGGGCAAAAGAGAATGAGGTGGGACTGGAAAGTGTGATATAAAGAGAAGAAATGTGCTGGGCACCAGATAGAATCATAGGATTTGACAAGTGAAGGGATGTGAGGGAAAGAAAAGCCCAGGACTACCAAACCCTGGTATGGGGACTGGAAAAGTCATGGAGGAGGCCAAGACCATGGCCAGAGTAATTCCAAGCTATAACAGGAATCCGAGTACTGCTGTGTTCAAAATCCAGGAAAGACGCCTGAGCCCCAAGAACCAATGATAAGAAGCCCAGCCTGGCAAGTCGACCAGAAGCCAAAGAGGCAGTGGACAACCGAAGGCTGTGGGACAAGGAGGCCTCCAAGACTGACCTGCACATGAGGTGCCCCATGAGTGCCATGCACATAAGTGATAGAATCGTGAGCAACACTAAATTAGTCACTGAAACACGCCTCAAAGCTCTTTAAAAGCTGAGGGAGGAAGAAGAAATATGAGACTCAATGTGAGTAAATGAAAATGACAGGAGTCACATGACTATGAGCTTCTAAGAGTTGAAAACTGAGGCTAGCAAGAGACTTGGCCACCCGGCCCCAACCTCTCCACCAACTAGCCACCCAAACTCCTGGGCCTCAGTTTCTCCAGCTGTGCCTCGAGGAAATTAGAATCGCTGCCCTTTGGAGTTGGTTCCAGCCTTTAGAGACTCCTTCAATTTCATCTTTTCTCATCACCTGTGCTTTACATCCTACAGATACTTTCTACTGCTACCCTGAGAAAACCAACCCGAACTGGCTAAACAGTAACAGGATTGCTTGGCTTGCATAACTGAAAAGTTCAGTGAGTATGGAGAGTTAGGACATAATCTAATCCAGACTGGATTCCATTCCATAATGGAGGCCCTGGCCTCTCCCTTGTATAGAATTTGTCCTCAGACTGGTTCCTAATTGTAGCAAAATGAATGCAGCATTTTTAGACCATGCATGTGCTTAACACTCTTCTCCAACACCCAGCAAGAGTCCAGGACTTCAGTCTGATCAAATCAATTTGGGTTACACAGTCGTTCCCTGGTGTCAGTAGGGGACTGGTTCCAGGACACCAAGAACAGAAAAAGATGCAGATGCTTAAGTCCCTTACATAACATGACACGGTGTTTCCACATAACTATATACTTTAAACCATCACCAGGCTCCTGGTACCTAATACAATGTAAATGCCATGTAAATAGTTGTTACAGTATATTGCTTGGGGAAAATTTTTAAGAAAAATATCTGTACATGTTCCCTACCGCTCAAGCTGGGTTTTTCTGTTTTGTTTTGGTTTTGTATCTCGATTCCTAATAGGTTGAATCTGTGGATTCAGAGGGCTGACTTTCTATCCATCACTGGCTGTGATTAATGGCGTAGGCCTCCCAGGATCCATCCCTGAAGATGGATGGGTTCAGCCCACCCAGAATACATGGCGGCCATAGCACAAGGAAAGAGAGGAAGACAAGATGGGGGTAACCAGCATTTTCACACTGCAGTTGAATTCCCCAACTCTGTTCTTCCCCTCGCCTTCTGCAGTATCCCTCCGACCCACATCAACCCCAGAAGAAGGCAACCGAACATGCTTTCCTCTGAATCCCCCAGCGAAAACACCACTCACACAAGGTGCTGCGGGTCAGACTTGCAATGGGAAGGCAGCTGCAGCACTGAACAGGTGAGCACTTGTTAAATGTAGTATCAGGCAGGTGTCTTGTTTCTTCAAAGTTTCTGGACTATCCTCATGACTGGTATTTCTGACACTAGTTGAGGTTTGGGTCCTGAGGTATCATTTTGTTATTAGTTTTAATTTATATCTCCCTGGTTTCTGTGAATGAGAATACTATCATATGTTCATTGTCTGTTGAGATTGCCTTTTTCATAAAACACTCTTTCACGTCTTCTCTGCTCATTTTTATATGCAGCCATCTGCCTTTTCTTATCCCCATGTAGTTGTTTATCGTCTCTCAGTATCAGGGGAGCACTGGTTCCCCTTCCCCTCCTTCAACTCCTTGCAGACACCAAAACCTGCAAACGTTCAAGTTCCTATAAAAATGGCACACTCTTTGCATATAACCTACACCTGTCTTTCCATATACTTTAAGTGTCTACCTTATTAATACCTAACTCTAGCACACACTGCAACTGCATATCAACCTTTACACCTAGTAGAGAAAATCCTCCCACCATCTTCGGTGGTGTCTTGACTTTCTTTCATCCCTGTGCTGAGGATCAAACTCAGGACCTCACACATATTAACTAAGCAAGTGCTCTATGCCTGAGCTCCACCCCAACCTATATCTATATCTATATCTATATCTATATCTATCTATATTTTTTTTTTTCGAATGAGGTTTTACTGTTTCAAACAGCCTGGTCTCATACTCACTGGTTTAAGTGATCCTTCCTCCTCAGCCTTCTTAGCAGCTGGGATTATGGATGTGTGCCACCAGGCCTAGTTTATCTATCCTTGATCTTTTGCATTTCCATATAAAAGTTTTAGAATCAGCTTATCACATGCCACCAAAAAAATGTAAAACTAAAATCTGTGTAGAAATTTTTTATTTGAAATATGTTGAATCAAATTCAAGAGAAGTGATTTTCTTAAAACATTGATTCTACCCATATTGACATAGTGTATCTCTCCATTCATTTATAGATTCCTTAAATAAAGATTTTAAATGTTTCCTGTAAAAGTCTTACATATTATTTCCTAGTAACTAAGTACTTCATACTATTTTTAGCTATACTTTTAAATTTTATTTTTATTCATTGCTGATATAAGAAAAATATTCTTATGTATTTTATTTCTAGAAAATTTAATAAGCCTTTTAATTCCAGTAACTTATTATTTTATGTAGGAAATGAAAATGAACATACAGGTCATCCGCAGATAATGACAATTTCCTTTTATGCTAAACCTTACACATTTAATTTCTCTTGAAGTGTTTGCCTCTATTTTTTCCAAGGCAAAAATGTCTTTTCATGTCTATGTTTTAAGATTAGGCAAGTACCTCATAAATTTAGTATTTAAAAAAATGCTCCTCTTTTTCTGTTCTCTGGAAGTTTGCATCGTTAGAATTATTTAGTACCAGAATGCTTTGGTAGAACTCATCAGTGAAAGGCAGTCTGGGTCTGGACTTTGGTTTCATGTCTCTGTGGAAAGACAATTTTTAACTGTCACGGGACTACTGTATTTGACTTCTTAGTTCTCACTGAGTTGGTTTTGTTGTTTCTCTTTTCTTTTTCTTTTTTTAAACTTTTCCCATTTCATCTAGTCTTTAAATATATTGGCATAGAATTGTTTATATTCTCCTCTTATCTCAATTTCTGCAGCTCTGTAGAGATTAATCCTTTTTTATTCTAGACTGGTTATTTGTACATTCTCTTTTTTTCTGGTTTAGTTTCAACAGCAGTTATTGATTTTATTCATTGTTGTGAGGATCTACCTTTTGGCTTTGTGGCTCCATTTCATCCATTTTTTTTCTTTTAGCTTTATCATTTCCTTTTTGTTTCTTTCTTATATTTTCCTTATTTGAAATTATTTTCTCTTTAAGGTAAATGCCTGTCTCATGAATTTTCACTCTTTCTTTTCTCCTAATGTATGCATTCAGTTTCCATTCTAAGTTCCATGTTAGCAGCACTCTATGATGCTCACTATTTTATTACTATTTAGTATGAAATATGAAATATTTTAATTTGTATTATGATGTATCTTTTATTATTTAAAAGTATATTTCTTCATTTCCAAAGACATTGGGATTTTCTAATTGTCTTTGCATGATTACATTATTGCTAGCAAACAAACTATAATTTTATTCTCCAAAATCTGTATAGGTGTGCTTTATGACCTAGTGCATGCTTATTTTTGTAAATGGCTCTTGTGTGTTTGACAAGGTTGAATAGTCTACAGTTTTAGAGCACATTGCTGTGTCTATTATCTACTGCCGCATATCAACCCACCACCAAAATTTAGTGGTTTAAAACAGTAACCATTCTTAATTGCTCTCAATTCTGTTGTGAACTCTCATCAGCAGGGCTCATGCATGCATTTGCAACTGATAAATTGGCTAGAGGCTGGCTGGTCACAGATGGCCTTCCTCACATGTCTGGCAGATGGCCGGGCAGCCTTGATTCTCCTGCACAACGTCTCCAGCCAGCTAGCTTGGCAGAAGCATTCCAACTAAGCCACACAGATGTACGAGGCCTGGATTATGAAATAACACATCATGTTAGCAGCATCTATTGATCAAAGTAAGTAACAATGCTAACTCAAATTCACAGTGTGGGGAAATAGACTCCACTTCCTGAGGGGGGGAACTTTGAGAAAATAGTTGGCCATTTTTAATCAATCACAGTGATACAGCTTTTCCTCTGATTTTTGTTGTTGTTGTTGTTGTTTTGTTTTTTGGTACTGTGAATTGAACTCAGGACCTATCACTTGCAAGGCGGGTGGCAGAAGCACTGAGCTAAATCCCCAGGCCTCCTCTGATGTTAGTATAAGTTACAACAGTTTTCACTTATTCACTTAGTTGGTTAGCAGGTGCATGTCTACTCTTTTGCTTTGAACTTTTCTGGGGCTACATGGTTTAGATGTGTTTCATAAATAGCAAGTTGTTGAATATTGTTATTTTTGATTTTGTTGCTTAAATTTGATCTAACAATGTTTTTACTGGAGCATTTATTCTGTTAATGTTTAATTTACTGATATGTTTAAGTAGTAACCTATGATCTCATTGTGTTCTTTTTATTTATCCTATCTGTTGTATATCTTTGCTCCCTCTGATGCTTAATTCTATGTGTCAACTTGACTGGGCCATGAAGTGCACAGATATTTGGTCATGCATCACTCTGGGTATGTCTGTGAGGGCATTCTTGCATTACATTAACATTTAAATCAAGAGAATGAATAAAGTAGATTGCCCTTCTTAACCCATTTATGCCAACAGTTGCAATTTTTTATTTAGCATGGAATTCTTATATGTTAACTAGAAAAATTGAAGGAACAAGAATTTCAACAGAAAAATTTCTATTATGTTCCATTGTTTGTGGCATTTCAAGAATGAAACACTATGCATAAATGGTTGTGAGTGGTCCTCATCCAATCAGCTGAGACTTGTTCAGAACAAAAGACTGACCCTCCCATGAAAAAGAGGGAACTCATGCTTGAATGCTTGAGCTGAGACACTGATCTTTTCTTGCCTTTAGACGTTACCAACACATGAACTATTTCTGGGTCTCCAGCTTCCCAGTTTTCTCACTAGAACTTCTCTTATCAACTCTCCTGGTTCTCAGGCCGAGCAAGGAGATAAGAGCATGGGAGAACTGGCTGGGCAAGTGGTTGTGACCTGTCAGTCACAGAGATCCAGGAGAAATGTGCCCAAGCCCTGCACCTTGAACCAATCAGAAGGTGCTATCTTCAAATCTTTTCCTGAGAACACAAGCAGGTTTTTGATAGGACAGCCTACATCATACATACAAACCTGACAGCATACATACAAATAGGAAAGACAAAAGACAGTTGCTGTTAAGCCCTCACCCACTCAGTTCTCTCTTTCGCAGTGGTCTGCTCTCACCCTACAGAGTGTACTCCTTTTCTGACTTTCAACTGACCCACACTCAAGCTTCAAGAGCATTTTTCTTTTCCTACCCTTAATAAATGTAAAACTTTGGTGCCTTTGGCATTCATTTTGTCCAATCTGTTGTTCAGGACAAGAAGAACCTAGAACCTCTAAGAAGAGTCCCCAAAACCTCAGAACTTGTAAACAAGTTGCTGGACTCAAACTGGAACTACACCCTTGGGTCCCCCAGGTTTTTCCCTGCCGATCATGGGACTTGTTGGCCTCCATAAACAGTTGAGCCAATTCTTTATAATAGAGCTCTTCTACAAACAAATAATAATAATTGCTAGGTATGTAGCTCAGTGGTGCTGACACCTGCCTTGCAAGTGCAAGGTTTAATCCCCGTTACCAATAAATAAATAAATGATAACTAAACAGATGATCTTGCCCTTTGCTTTAGAATTTAAAGGGACTTAAGTACCTATAATTTTGCTCTCAGTCTTTGGGGTCTCTGTTGAAACTCACAAGAAGAAACATGATAATAAAATTATGCCAGATAATTATTCTACAGTTTTAACATCTTTCCTAATTGAGATGATTCAAATGAGAATCATCTATAAGGCAAAACTAAAATTTCACCTTAGGAGTCACACCTGAATGAGTTTTGCTCTTCTCCTTACCCTAATCCCCTGTAAAGGTGAAAATAAAATAGGGTCCTGTGGAAACAACCTGTGTTGCTTTGAGTTTGCTATCCTCTCCTGCTTCTTAATCCCTTCTCTTTTGTCACACACGTCTCTGCATGCAGGTACATAGTCCACCTTCTTACCAGCAAATACCAGAAGCTGCAACATACTTTTTGAAAATAAATAAAATTTTAAAAGCACTGTTACTGCCTGAATGTTGCTGGGAAACCATTGCAAGAGCCAAGCCCAGCAACCTGTGGCCATGGAGATGGTTTGTAATCAGCAAACCAAGGCCCTCACTTTCCTTCCTTTTCTGGGCATTGAAGAAATGGTTGATTTAGAAACCGAGCCCACAGACTATTTTCCAGCAACACCTGCATAGCAACAGAGATCGTACATCACAAACCCAGCAGTCTAAACTCTCAGGTCCTGCTTATCAAAGCCAAAGTTATGATAGCAGGCATGTGAGTCTTCCTTTTCTAGTAAGAGTACAGACTTGATCTCCTCAGCCACCTTCTCAATTGAAAATACGTCAGCATTTAAAATATACCACACAGCCATGTGTGGTGATGCACACCTGTAATCCCAGCACCCCAAAAGCTGAGGCAGGGGGATGACCATAAATTCGAGGCCAGCCTGGGCTACACAATGAATTCAAGGCCAGCCTGAATTACATAGTGAGGCTCTCTCTCAGAGAGAGAGAGAGAGAGAGAAAGAGAGAGAGGGAGAGAGAGAGGGAGGGAGGGAGGGAGGGAGGGAGAGATCACTGAACTAGAGCAAAAGGAAAAAATGAAGTGAAAGCAGGAACTGAACCCTGGGAAGTAAGCAAATGACAAAGCCACCTTTTGCCCTGAGTTTCTCCTTTGACAGTTACCATGGCTTTGTGAGTTTGTGACTGAACCCTGAGATGACCCTCATGCAGAGCCTTCAGACGACTCACCCAAACCTGGTACTCCCTCCCAGGAGCTTCACCCTCAACAGAAGACAAGAAATAAACCCACTGTGAGAAAGAAGACAAAGACATTTACATGTTTTGACCTGCTGTTGGGGTGGGGGACTCTCCCTTGAGAGCTGACCGCAGGCAGCTCGCGTATGGTTTTGTGGTGTGAGTTACCACTTTGTGAGCCTTGAGAGGATTTGCAGAAGGCAAAGGAAACCTTTCTGAAGGAGGAAGACTTCAACTGAGAGCCCCCACAATGCCCACAATTTTCCAAAGAAAATGAGCTGCTTATGATTTTTTTTAAAAATTACACAATATACAAGGAGTGAGATACTAAAAACAATGGGCAGAGAATTACAGAGGCAGCAAAAGCAGACCACAAAGAGCTGAAAAGTTGGGATTGAGAAATGCAGAATATAAGTTTCTGCAGCTCCACCTTTGCCTATTTTGTGCTGTTCCAAACATGAACCCCATCGGTCCCCTGCTCTCAGACCCCCTTTGCTTTTCTTCTTTGCAGTTTCTCTCTCCCTCCTGACAGACGCCCAAGGGCTATGAGCACATTTCCATCTTTCCCACTAAGAAATGAAAGAAAGAAAAAAAGAAATGAAAACTTGCTTCCTCCTATGACCTTCTATCACTCTTCTAGCTAAACCTCTGGAAAGAGCAATGCCCCTGCACCCACCGCCCTTCTGAAGTGGCCCTTACTTAGGCTGCCAGGGTCTTAAGCACCAGGTCACCAAGCCAAATAAACTGTTATCTCACCTGCTAGTCCTGAGACATTGGCACTGTGGCTGCTCCCTCCTTCCGGAAACTTCTTCCACCTCTGTGACACCAGTTTCTTGTGATCTTTCTCTTACCTTTCTTCTCATTTCATACCAATGTACTGTGAGTGGTTGCTATAGTTTGGATCTGGAATGGCCACGCAAGAACCGTGGTCAAAGTCTTAGTCCCAGCTTGGCGCGACAGAGAGGTGGCAGAAACTTTAAGAGGCAGGGCCGAATGGGAAGTCTTCAGGTCATTGAAAAAGTGCCTTTGAACAGGATAATGTTGCCCAGTCTTTTCATTCCTTTCTTTCACTTCCCAGCATGTGGTAGGCAGTTTTGACCCACTGCATACTTCCTTCCTGGTGTGCTGCTTCACCTACCACAGGCTCAAAGGCAGTGGGGCCACCTGATCATGGATTGGAATGTTCATTTATGAGCCAAGATAAACTTTTTCTCGTTATAAGTTGATTTTTTGCAAGTATTTACCAGAGTGACAAAAAGTTGTTACATCTCCTTTGCTCACGTCTTAAGATATGGTTCTAAAAATTTTGTTCTCAACACTCGGCACGTTCTCCACGGGCAGATCACACATTCCCTTAGAACAGCTGTCTGTCTCTGCGGGACATGCATGTCTGCAGATGTGAGAAGTTTTTTCAGGGGGGTTCCTAGCATGCATGGTTTTAAGAGGATCAGTTTTCAGACCCTCAGTTGCCATCTGTCTTCCTCCCTAGAATCAGGCTGCCTCAGAATATGCCTATGAGGAAGGTGCCTTCACAAGCAACTTCCCACCCATCCTGAACCTGATCATAAGTACATTTCCTTTGGGTGTTAAAATTCCTGGGCCACCAACTTGCAAAATGCTGAGAAGTTCCATCACTGCCGTATATGTAAAAAGTACTCCCCTAAGTTAGAAGAGTTCCAAGTCTATTCTTTCCACAAAAGAGAAGAAAAAAACAAATGGAATTGTCAGCCAAATGGATTGATCGTTAAAAAGCTTGATGACAAGGAAAGTAAAAGAGAAAAGGCAATGATGTAACATCAAAATAATCCTTAATTCTGCAGATGAAAACGGTCCCTGAACATATTTAAATTGCTTCTCGCTCTTATAGTCTTATCTTATTCTTTTTTTCATTATTTAGAGAATACTTTATTCGTTTCTGTAATCAAACCCACGTAGATATGACCTTACATATTTAGTACAATGTGTTACCCCCGTACACATGGAAAAAAAAATAAAAATAAATTAACATTTCTAGGCCAATATGGTTGGGATTCCCTATTTTTAATGTTCATATAGAGATTTCTTTAACTGAAATACCGAATGGTTTCTTTGGTGTGAAAAACTATAATAGTACACAGGATCTTAATGAGATAATTAATAATGTGAAATAGGAAGTAAAGGGCTAAAGGTGTAAGGAAAGTGGGAAGGGTGGGGGAGAGGTAATGAAGGAGGGGGAAAAATATGAGAAACTGAAAAAATGGAAATAAAGTGTTTGTAAATGGGGAGGGGAGGAGGGGGTGAAGGGAGGGCAGGGACAAGGGGAAAAATGAGAATCAAGACCTATTTTGTAAAGGTACAGAATCCCAATGATGAATGTAATTGTATTGTATACCTAGATTGTACCAATAACCTCAATAAAAAGAATTAAAAAAAAAACAAAAATTGATGACAGACCAATATGTGAATAGGGCATTTAATTCAGAAGGAGTTTAAATAATTAATTGGCATTACTATAACAACTTTATCCCCATCTACTTGTTTGTCTAAACTAAGTGCCACAGCATTAATATCAAAGCAACAAAAAAAAAAAATTAAGAGAACTTATGCTGAACGCTCTGTTGTTCTAGTAATAAGTAATTTCCATTCATGGATATATAAGCTATTAGAAAAAAAAATCCAAACCCCACCAAGCCCTTTAAGAGAAACATTTCAAATAGTATTTTGCTTTTATTCTTGATTGTTCATTTAAAATTACATTCACTATTTTAATCAGTTCTGTACTAAAAATAATTTTGCAAATTATCAGATTGTGTATCTAGGTGAAATTAATTAACATTGTGGTTCTCGGGCGGGGGGTGAATTTAACTATCTTATAGCAATATTTGTCCAGAAAAGTATGAACAGACATTCAAAAAAACATTTCATGCATAAAACTGTATTATTTTAGAATTACATTTGTGGAATAAAAGTAAATGCTCAAGGAGAACAAGGGAAGATGTAGAATTCCCATGCTGTGAAAGAGGAATTTGCTCATGTATTTTTGAAATGGATAATAGACAGCAGATCATGCTATAGGATATATTAAAATGAGTCATGTGACAACTTTATTTTAAAATGTCAATATTTAAGATTCATCATAAATGACACCTTTTAAAAATATTCAGTTATAATAAATTTCATATCAATTTAAATGTGTGAGGGTGAATAGTCAAATTCCATTGATATGAAGCTCTAGAACAGACAAAATTAATCTATAGCAAAAGAAAACCAAAACAATGTTTGACTCTAAGAGAGGTGGGGACACAGTTTACCTGGGAAAGAGTGCAAAGGAACTTTCTAGGACAATAGTAATATACTGTATCTTAACAGGGTTTGGGCATTTGTCAAAAAGTATTGAATTGTATACTTCAAATGTGCACATCTTATTGCTATAAATTTTATCTAAAACAGTGGAAACAGACATTTGGCCTGTATTTAATGTCATGTATGCTGAAGAGATTAGATGTGAGACATTATTTTAAAATGCATAATAAGTAAGACAAACTGACAAATGGACAGATATATAGACAAACAATGCAAGTCAAGCAAAATGTCTACTCAGAATCCAAGTGGAATTATACGGTGCTCACTCCCAAATTATTTCAGCTTTTCTACATATTTAAAAATATTAAAATAATAAAACATTGAGGTAAAGGTACAAAGGGAAATACTTTTTCCTGATTCTTTTAGGGAATGTATGGGAAAAAGCTTGAAGACAAATGGCTTTTATTAACACTGTTAATGAACCCTTGCCTTAAACTTGGAGCGCAAACTTCTCCACAGATTCCCAATCATATTTCTACTCATCCAGATCTCCCAATGGACCTGAAACTCGGCAGATCCCAAAATGCATTTATTTATTCTCCCTCCCATCTCTTAGGAAGCACTTCAGCTCCAAGCAACAGAACACAAAGTCACATGGAAAGGGGTTTATGTTTCTTACGTGACAAGAAACCTGGAGGTAGGTAGATGCTGGTGTTACAGTGCCCTGGCTGGGAGGTCTGCAGTTCTCCTGGCCTGTCCTCATAGTCACAGCACACTCTAGAGCTTCACGGATCACATCTGAGTTCAAGACAGGAGCAAAAGAGAAGAAGCAATGCCAGTAACAATGAGTTCGAATGCTAATTTTCTTATTATGTCTTTTAATGTAGTCCTCTGCTTTCATATAATGATGTACTCTTGAAAGTGCATTTTTAGGTAGGATGTCTCTCAGCCAACAATATGCACACACACACACACACACACACACACACACACACACACACACACACATATATATGTACAAAAATCTGGACTACAGACTTTGGCTTGAGATTGGCTGACTTGATGGTTGAGTAGCATCATCAACAATCTGGGTTTTTTCAACTTTCTGGATTTTTTTTTCAACTTTCTGCCTTGTGGTCCTCACTGCTGACTTTGTCCTCAGACTCATCCCAAGGTGGACACAGTAACTTCACATATAACACCCAGACCCAAAGACTTTGACGGGAAGAAGACAAAACATCCGGCCCTAGCAGACACCCCTCTATTCCATTAGCCAGGGCACCTGAAGTTTGGTTTTCTGAACTACTTACAAGGTGAATAGGATTATCTTAGCCTAGTCCTGCCAAGAGTCAGTTTTCCCTAAGACATTCAATTTTATGAAGCGGGGGGCTGGGTTATTCTACACTCAAAATCTAAAACTGATGGCGGGCAGGCAGTCATCTGTCTCTAATATGAGTGCGCTAAAGTTATAGTACAAAAGAACCATGGATTTATATGTCATAACAGGTATTGTTCCCAGAGAATATAGAATAATTCACTATGTCTACATGCATTTGTCTTAGAGACATAAAAGTAAATTTAACGCATAAGGCTGTTATTGTTTATTCAGTTAATTTATTGTATACCTGGAAGTTCCCAGACACTGATTTAGTTCTTTTCCTTGATAGTGAAACGGAGGTGACAAATATAGAGCTGTGTTAGACTGAAACGGAAGCGTTGCCTCTGCATACCTAATGACTTCTATCTTTGTTCACTGAATGAAACTTACTACCAGAATCAGCGCTTTCATTTTTCTCTCTTCTACTCGTTTTCATAAATAAAATTCACTAGAGAGTCAACCATATGCTCAAAGACGCAGATGTAGGCCGAGATGGCAACGTGGTCGAGACAGAAATGGCTGTCAGAGTGCAATAGGACAACAGCTAACCCTGGGGCCGGAGATTTAGCTCAGTGGTTCCGCCGCCTGCCTTGCTAGCGCTATGTATATTACTAAACAGCTAACCCTGTATTGATCGGACTCACTCGTGTAAAGTGCACTATTCTGGGCACTTTACAGGTGCTAATTCCTTAATTTCCATAACTCTTTGAGGCAGACGCTATCATTTCTATTCTGCGGAGGAGGAAACCGCGCGAGTTGCATTTCTCTTCTTGGCCCAGGTAGCCCATTTCTCTCCTGCCCTGGAGGAGGGCTGCTCTTCCTCTCGCCTCTCGCAGGGACTCACGCTTTCAGGGCGGCACCAGGTACATTCTGCAAAGCCCTTCCTGGCGCAGGCAGAGGCCCGCTGAGCTTGCCCTGCTCCTGACCCACCCTTCTCACCTCGCAGCAATTTATTTGCTCACAGATCTATCCCGGCCACCAGAGGCGTCGTAACAGGTCCAGCTGTCTCCTCCTTTTCTGTCCTGGGGCTCGCTACTAAGCCTGGCCTCCATAGGCCCCCTGAGTGTTGCCGAATTAATACATGAGCTCCCCGAACCTTACACTTCGCTGCCTCCCCAGTCCTGTCTGACACCACATATTGTAGACACTTCAGCAACCGAAGTGGGAGCCTGATTTCCCTGCCAGCAGCCTAACTCAATAAAAAACAGAGCAAAACAGAAGACACCCCCTTTTCCTCCCATCTTCACATCAAAATGAAGACCCTGAGAATCTGGATTCCTTTCCAGCCCTCCCACCCGTGGAATCCGCAGGATAGGAGTCCGGCTCCTCTGGCTGGGCCGCGGAGCAGGGAGGGGTGCAGCGTCCCGGTCCTTGCCTATTAAGGTAAGCGTCCCGGGAGCGCGGGCGGGCGGAGGCAGGG